>NC_081517.1:1832123-2037123 GCF_030273125.1 Centropristis striata | reverse complement strand
GTTCCTCTGATAACTTAAAAACAGACCTTTATTGACTGAAATCCTTCATTCAGTTTAAATACATAGTTAAAAATAACCCAAATCTAAAAAAGTGTTTAAATAAGACAACATAGAAAGTCAACATGTTGTAGCCAATGATCATCTCTTCCCTCTAAGCATGTAAACACTGTGTGTTATCCTTTCTTTCACATAATAAGCTCTTGTTTTGTCACTGTTTGCCATCATCTGTTCTGTTCCTGTCTCTACAGATTATTGTGCAGCGTTCTGTACTCCTAATGTTCTCCAGTCCTCGTACCTGAACACTGTGGGAGAGAAGCTGCTGCCGGGGATAGACGTACTGTGGACAGGTGAGGCTGCACACACACACACACAATCTCACACACAAGGAGCCAGAAGAAGAAGAAGAGTTGTCACATTTTTGTTTTTTAGTTTTTTTTTAGGCCACAGTTCGACTGACAGTGAGGGTTGGAGAAAGGGAAGTGGAGGAGGCTTGTTGAGACTTATCAATATTGATGTTGTGCCTTCCTCGGGCATTTTTGTACATGTGTTACAGCTTGAGTTGCATGAATTTTTGCAGGAACTTTTATATTTAGTGACATTTTTGAAATCCTTCTTTTATACTCCATTGGTGCATTTATTTTATAGAAGTTTTAGTGTGCATTTTTGTCCACGAGGGTGGCAAGAGGGTAGTAAATTTGAGGGAAGCACAAGGGTTAATCCCACAACGGGGAAATTCAACCTCTGCATTTAACCCTTTATCCTTTTTTACACACAAGTGAACACACCATGCTAGGAGCATTACTAGGTGCCACTTCAGTCCTGGACCTCTAGGCCACAGACTGCCCTACACAGTACCGTTTTATTTCACATTATTATCTCCTATTTGTGTTATTTAGGGCCCAAAGTGGTGTCCCACAAAATCTCTGTGGCGTCCATCGAGGAGGTGACCTCCGTCCTGAAGAGGGCGCCGGTGATCTGGGACAATATCCACGCTAACGACTACGACCCCCAAAGGCTTTTCCTCGGTCCCTTTAAGGTCTTTTATGTTCTTAAAACACTATCATATATAAAATGTAAGACGTGTGCTCTGTGTCTGTTCTTCATTATAACAACATGATGTTCTCCTGTCAGGACCGTCCCACTGAGCTGATCTCCAGGCTGAGAGGAGTTCTCACCAATCCCAACTGTGAGTTCTACCCAAACTTCGTGGCGATCCACAGCCTGGCGACGTGGTGCAGAGCTCCAGCTGACGGAGGACAGAAGGACGTGGAGATGGGTGCGTCTAGTTGTTTTAACTTTAGTGAAAGTACTAATACCACACTGTGAAAGGATTCACTACAAGTTAAAGTCTTGGAAACTTTCTAGATAGATAGGAAATCTGAGAATAGTGTCACAATCAGGTAGGGCTGGGCGACCAAAAGTCATATCCTGATATATTTAGGCTGAATATTGATATACGATATATATCCTGATATTTTTGTCGCAAAGTGAGAGCAAATGTTCAGTCAGTCAAAGCCAAATATGACATGTAACAAGTAGTTTTATTGATTTATTTAAGTGAACATAAATACTGTAGAACAACAGGAGTACCTTTTTAAAAAATCAAAGCTCCATAAAGTGCAAATTTAATCTAAATAAAAATGCCCTATTAGATAAAATAGGCCATTTTTTCTGAAATAAATATATTTATATGAGAAAAGACAGAAACAAAAGAAAACAATACAAAAGAACTAAATATGACAAACCCTAGTAAGGGCAGCATTTATATATATAAAGAATAAACATTTTTAACTATATTGGTATATGCGTTATCAATTCCATATCACATTTAAAAATATATTGATACATCTTTTATATCGATATATCGCCCAGCCCTACAATCAGGTAATAAATATAGAAGAAGAAGAAGAAGAAGATATTTTGTATATTGTTTTAACTGTCTTTTCTTAGATTGTTTTTTATATCTTATCTTAAAAATTGTGTGAAATTTTGCGGCTGTAACAAAGAAATTTCCCCGCTGTGGGATTAATAAAATCAAATCTAATCTAATCTAAGAAGAAGAAGAAGAAGAAGAAGAAGAAGTGTATATTCTATTTATTGTCTCCCTGTCTGTGTCCTCCCCAGGTGATGAGGAGCAGGACTCCTCCTACAGTCCCCAGAAGGCTCTGACTCTGGCCCTCACTGACTGGCTGCAGGAGTTCCTGAGCACCGACCAACCAGGAGGTAAAGAGTCACGAAAAGAACACGTTTTGTTTGTTTTTTTAACCAATATTTTATTTATTTTTAAACAGAGAACATACATGACAGCAGAGGCAATTAAATACTTCACATAGACTAAATAATATATAGAAAGAGAGGCAAAAAATAAACTAAAATAAATAAAATGAAATGAAAAACAAATAAAATAAAGATACAGGTAGAAGGAGTCGAAACTCTTTTTTTGGTCATTTTTTGGTCATTTTGTGTCTTTGTTTGGTAATTTTGTGTCTTTTTTTGTCATTTTGTGTCTTTTTTGGTCATTTAGTGTCTTTTTTGGTAATTTTGGGGTTTTTTGGTAATTTTGTGTCTTTTTTGGGTAATTTTGTGTCTTTTTTGGTCATTTAGTGTCTTTTTTGGTAATTTTGTTGGGTTTTTTGGTAATTTTGTGTCTTTTTTTTGGTCATTTTGTGTCTTTTTTTGGTCATTTTGTGGTCAATTTGAGTCCTTCCTTGTGGCAGGAGTCGAAACTTTTTTTTTGGTAATTTTGTGTCATTTTTTGGTAATTTTGGGGTTTTTTTTGGTCATTTTGTGTCTTTTTTTTATCATTTTGTGTCTTTGTTTGGTCATTTTGTGTCTTTTTTTGGTCATTTTGTGTCTTTTTTGGTCATTTAGTGTCTTTTTTTGGTAATTTTTTTATTTATTTTTGGTCATTTTGTGTCTTTTTTTGGTCATTTTGTGTCTTTTTTTGGTCATTTTGTGTCTTTTTTGGTAATTTTTTTTTTGGTAATCTTGTGTCTTTTTTGGGTAATTTTGTGTCTTTTTTTGGTCATTTTGTGGTCAATTTGAATCCTTTTGTGCTTCATTTTATGTAATATTTTGGTCATTTTGTCTTTTTTTGATCATTTTGTGTCATTTTGTGGTGCATGTAGAGGCTGTAGGAGGTTTGCCTTCCTAGTGGCTCTGACTTGGTAAACAAACAAACAAAGTGTGTCGTGGCCCTCCTCGTCCTTCTTCATCCTCCTCGTCCTTCTTGTCTCCCTGCAGCTCGTCTCCCCAAAGAGTCTCCAGGTGAGGAGCCCATGCAGACGGACCTGGGAGAGAGCTCCTATGTCCCCGGAGCGGGGGAGAACCCGCTGTACACCGCGGAGCCTCTGACCCTGGAGGACCTGAAGCTGCTGTCGGACCTCTTCTACCTGCCGTACGAACACGGGCCCACGGCCCGGAGCATGCTGCAGCAGCTGGACTGGCTGAAGAACAACAGGGGGGACGCTGCTGCTGAGACGGACAAGGTGGCGTGTTGAGACTCTTCTTTCAAAAGCAGATAACGAGTCTAGAATCAGCTTCATCCTGTAAACTCGTGTTTAACCCATAAGAACCTATGGTGACACTGGTGTAACAAACACTTAAATGTTCTTAAATCTCCCATATTCAGCTTTTTTTCAAAGTTTAAACCCATTTAACAATTCTAATCTGTTAATATGGTGTCCTTTATTGCATTTAACACTATTAGAGTTTATTTGTTTTTATTTATTATTGATTTATTATTATTTTGTTACTTAAAAACAAATCAGAAAAATATTTTTTTTGTTAAAAAGCACCACTAATGTCACAGTTTTGATATATGTTGTGGAGATGCAGAGAAAAAAGCAAATTTGTTTTTCTGTAAGTAGAAAAAGGTGTCTTGTTTTATCTTTTTCTAGTCATTTTGTGTCTTTTTTTTCTTTTTTGCTCATTTTGTGTCTTTTTTCTAGTCATTTTGTGTCTGTTGTGTCTTTTTTTAGTTATTTTGTGTCTTTTTTGTCATTTTGTGTCTGTTGTTGTGTCTTTTTTGTCATTTTGTGTCTTTTTTTGATCATTTTGTGTCTTTTTTGTTAATCATTTTGTGTCTTTTTTTGTGTCTTTTTGTCATTTTGTGTCTTTTTTGGTCATTTTTTTGTCTTTTTTTGATGTCATGAAGAACTCGTTCTCCGGCGCTTTCGTGGACTCCAGAGATTAAAAATAAGAAATATCATAAAAATAAATACCATAAACGCCCAATGTAACATATATGTCACATCACAGATCTTTGACATTTGGGTGTAGTATTTTTTTTAAAAACATCATAAATGTGTTCTATGTGGTCCACTTGGTCTGTGGTAGATCCCCCATAATTTTCCTTTACATGGACCAATGGGTCTGGGTTCTTATGCGTTAAACATTGTTTTTTTTCAGACTGCAGAGTGGCGTTCAAGAGCGAAGCAGTTTGACGACATGTGTGAAGCGGTGGTGAAGATGTTCAACCGTCTGTCAAACGCTCCGAACCGCAGAATTCTCTACGACCTCTACAACTACATCTGTGACATCAAGAGTGGCGTCGGCCTGGCTCGAGCCTACGTCAAAACACTAGGTGAGAAAATGATAAATGATAATCTTCTGAAGACACGGGGCTGTTCCAAAACGAGCCTGAATCTGGGGTTTGCTTTCACTTTCTCTGAGCCGGCAAAGAAGGGTTAAGTGTATATACACTACTGGTCAAAAGTTTTAGAACACACCAACTTTTCCAGAATTTAATTGAAAATTATGCAGTTTAATGTCTCAGTGTACTCTGAAATTAATGCACATTTGCAACATTTAAAATTCTTTATTGAGCATGATAGTGTTTTGAAAGTAAAAAAAAGATTCAAAATCACATTTTATGTTGGACTAAAGGACTAAAAAAAGACACAAAATGACCAAAAAAAGACACAAAATGACAAAAAAAAAGACACCAAAAGACACAAAATGACCAAAAAAGACACAAAATGACCAAAAAAGACACCAAAAGACACAAAATGACTAAAAAAAGAAACAAAATGACCACAAAAAGACACAAAATGACAAAAAAAAGACGCAAAATGACCAAAAAAAGACACAAAATGACAAAAAAAGACACCAAAAGACACAAAATGACCAAAAAATGACACAAAATGACCAAAAAAAGACACAAAATGACAAACAAAGACACCAAAAGACACAAAATGACCAAAAAAAGACACAAAATGACTTACAAAGACATGAAAAGAATTCAAAAATGGACAAAATAGCCCAAGACTCCATAGAGTTAAGTTGTTAACCCATTTCTTGTTCCCTGAAAAAGGCCTACTTGTATAATTCTGAAATGTACATTATTTTCCAGTTTTGGTTAAGCTTACCTTTTTTTATTTACCTCTGGCAGTTCACCACTTACCTTTGGACCCTTTCAAGCTGTTCATTTGACTTGAACTGCTTGAATTTCAATAAAAAACTGGAAAAATTGGGGTGTTCTAAAACTTTTGACCGGTAGTGTACGTGACGTGAGCAGATCAGATCAGAGTTTTGTGTCTTGTCAGTGTAGACGACACGCTACGGAGGAGAGGATTACACTTTTCCACTTTGGAGGGTGGTTTCAGATTTTTGCGTCTTTAAGCCCCAAAAACGCCGTCACCGTCCAAACGAAAGGCACTTCACATAAAATATTTTGTCGTTTTTACCCCCCAGTGTCCTGGTGTAAACGGGGCCTATAAGCCTTTAAGCATCACATGTTATGATCATATGATGTGCTGATTTCTGCAGGAGGCCAGGGTCGCCCCTCGGCCCAGCCCATGAACCAGGACCCTGAACCCTGGGGCTTCAGAGGAGGACTCTCTGGAGAGTTCCAGGTAACTCAGTCAGTGCACTGACTCATAAGGACAGGGACATATTTGGCCATTTTTCTCACAAGATGTAATAAATCTACAATTTTTCTCAATAGAAGTCATTAATTATTCATGTATTTGTTTATGTAATCTATTTATTTTCAAAAAAATTTTTTTTTGTAAATACAGTACAGGCCAAAAGTTTGGACACACCTTCTCATTCAATGCGTTTTTCTTTATTTTCATGACTATTTACATTGTAGATTCTCACTGAAGGCATCAAAACTATGAATGAACACATATGGAATTATGTACTTAACAAAAAAAGTGTGAAATAACTGAAAACATGTCTTGTATTTTAGATTCCTCAAAGTAACCACCCTTTGCTTACTAGAATATAAGACATGTTTTCAGTTATTTCACACTTTTTTGTTAAGTACATAATTCCACATGTGTTCATTCATAGTTTTGATGAATCTACAATGTCAATAGTCATGAAAATAAAGGAAACGCATTGAATGAGAAGGTGTGTCCAAACTTTTGGCCTGTACTGTATTTGTTTATGTAATCTATTTATTTTCAAAAAAAAATTGTAAATATGGATTATTTAAATATGTATGTT
This sequence comes from Centropristis striata, assembly GCF_030273125.1. Classification (NCBI taxonomy): domain Eukaryota; kingdom Metazoa; phylum Chordata; class Actinopteri; order Perciformes; family Serranidae; genus Centropristis; species Centropristis striata. The sequence goes on along the minus strand of NC_081517.1, from coordinate 2,030,670 downwards.
TGGGGGGGGGGGGGGGGGGAGTGTTAATTGAGTAGTGGAGAAGGTTTAAATAAGCATATTATGCTTCATCCTACTCCTTTTCGGACATGTTGCGTTCACATTACAGCTTTTGTTTTGACTATTGCTATTTTTTTGTTTTTTTTTTATTATTCTCATTGGATGTATTTGTTATTGAGTTTACTTTGTTGTGTTACTCGCACATGTTCGAAATAAAAACTGAACTGAATTAATAAGGACAAAGCACCCAGTAGGGCTGGGCAATATATCGATATATTTTGAAATGTGATATGGAATTAGACCATATCACATATATCGATATAGTTTAAAAAAAAATCTTTATATATAAATGCTGCCCTTACTAGGGTTTGTCATATTTAGTTGTTTTGTAATGTTCATCATACTTTTCTCATATAAATATATTTCAGAAAAAGATTGGCCTATTTTATTTCATGAGCTATTTTTATTTAGGTAATTTTAGGTATTTTTTTATTTAAATGTGCACTTTATGGAGCTTTGATTTAAAAAAAAAAAGAAAAAAAAGGTTCTCCTGTTGTTATACAGTATTTATATATACAGAACTCTCAACACCCACACAGGATAAATTAATTAAAAGGTGCAATAAAACGGACATGTGCAATACAATTGATATGTGCAAAACACTCAATTTACCTCATGTATAAATTATAGCATTTTAAGTAGCCATTTATTTATTTTTATACTTATTTATTACATCACATGTCCTTGTTTAGCTCGGTATTTAAAAAAAAAAATGTTTTTACTCATGTTGTCTTGTGTTATGATTGTCATAACTATGCACCTTATGCAGTGACACTTTCAATTTCGTTGTATAGTGAACTATATAATGACAATAAAGACTATTTGATTTGATATGTTCACTTAAATAAACAGTTTCAATAAAACTCTGACTGAACATTTGCTCTCACTTTGAGATAAAAATATCAGGATATATATCGCATATCGATATTTAGCCTAAACATATCAGGATATAACTTTTGGTCCATATCGCCCAGCCCTAGCACCCAGCACATATGCTTATTAAAGTATGGTTATGTCATCAGTTATAACTGTATCTTTGTATCTTTGCTTGTAGAGAATGCTGCCTTGCCACGGGAACAGGGATCTGTTCAGACATCCTCCCATGACGGAGGTCTACTGCATACGCCTCTACTGCCCCGAGGACAAGGTGAGGGTTTTGGATTTAGGTTTTTTTGGTAAGTAATTGAGTAGAATTAAAGTTTAGTTTCCTGTACTAGACGGAGGTGCAGAGGATCTTCAGGGAGATGAAGAGTGGAGGAGAGGGAGGAGTCCCCCTGATGATGCAGCCTCCACTCATCTGTGACAGGTGAGAAATAGGCACATTTTCTCTCTCATGCTCTCATGCTTTAATCATCACCCATAAGAACCCACGGTGACACGGGTGTCACAAACATGTTAAATGTTCTAGTAATGTTCGTGTATGTTTTCTCAAGTACATACGTGTGTTTTAGCTTGTTGAGAAGCAACAAGCTACTGTAGCTACTGTTTATATTTATTTATTATTGATTTATTATTACTTTGTTACTTAAAAACAAATCTGAAATGGAATTTGTTGTCTAACAGCACTATTAAAGTCACAATTATGATATATGTTATGGAGATGAAAACGAAAAAGGCAAATTTGTGTTTCTGTAAGCAGAAAAGGTGTCGAGTTTATTCATTTAACTCTATGGAGTCTTGGACTATTTTGTCCATTTTTTAATCCCTTTCGTGTCTTTTTTTGTCTCTTTTTTGTCATTTTTGTCTCTTTTTTTGTCATTTTGTGTCTTTTTTTTTCTTTTTTGGTCATTTTGTGTCTTTTTTCTAGTCATTTTGTGTCTGTTGTGTCTTTTTTTAGTTATTTTGTGTCTTTTTTGTCATTTTTTGTCTTTTTTTTAGTTATTTTGTTTCTTTTTTTATCATTTTGTGTCTTTTTTTTGTGTCTTTTTGGGTCATTTTGTGTAATTTTTTTTTATCATTTTGTGTCTTTTTGTGTCTTTTTTGGTCATTTTTGTGTATTTTTTTGATGTCATGAAGAACTCGTTCTCCGGCGCTTTCGTGGACTCCAGAGGGTTAAAAATAAGAAATATCATAAACATATGTAACGTTTATGTCACATTACAGATCTTTGACATTTAGGGGTAGTAGTTTTTTAAAAACATCATAAATGTGTTCTATGTGGTCCACTTGGTCTGTAGTATATATCCCCCATAATTTTCCTTTTAAAGGATTCCTGGTCTGGGTTCTTATGGGTTAATATTTCCTGTGATCTCTCTGCAGCCTGTCAGCAGGTGATCTCTCCCCGTCCCCTCAGTGTGCTCTGGTCCTGGAGGATGAGACCGGGCTGGTTGGTTACGCTCTGGCTCTCACCGACGCCAAACCAGCCGCAGCCAAGATCCAGGTACTCAAATGCAACGTCTAGTCCAGGGGTGTCAAACTCAAATACACAATGGGCCAAGATGTAAAACTTGAATAAAATCGCGGGCCAACATTGAACAAATAAACCTTTTAATATATACCAAACATGTTTTGCTTTAACATTAAATATGGAACCAGCAACGCTTATAAACATACAATATATAACTAAATAGTGCAGACATGCAAAATCAAATTTCAAATAAAAAACACATCAATGTCATTAATTTAGTCATTAATAAGGACAAAGCACCCAGTAGGGCTGGGCGATATATCGATATATTTTGAAATGTGATATGGAATTAGACCATATTGCATATATCGATATAGTTAAAAAAAATAAATCTTTATATATAAATGCTGCCCTTACTAGGGTTTGTCATATTTAGTTGTTTTGTAATGTTCATCATTCTTTTCTCATATAAATATATTTGTTTCAGATAAAGATTGGCCTATTTTATTTCATAGGCTATTTTTATTTAGGTTATTTTAGGTTATTTTTTTATTTAAATGTACACTTTATGGAGCTTTGATTTAAAAAAAAAAAAAAAAAAAAAGAGAGAGGAAAAAAAGGTTCTCCTGTTGTCATACAGTATTTATGTTCACTTAAATAAACGGTTTCAATAAAACTTTGACTGAACATTTGCTCTCACTCTGAGATAAAAATATCAGGATATATCGATATTCAGCCTAAATATATCAGGTTTTATTTTTATTATTAAATAAAAATTAAATAAAAATCGTATGCCTCTTTTCTATTTGCATCCTTCTGATTTAAATATCAAAATAAAGTTTTTCAACAGGTTAATAAATTCTGCCTTTCTTTTCTCCATTTTTGGGAAGGGGTAGCTGGGAGACAGCTCTAGCTTGAGGTTGCTATGACGACTGTCACAGAGGAGCGTTTCTGGGTCCAAAACAACAGCAGGGCATTGTGGGATTTGTAGTATTAGCGGTAAATGCGCCGTATAATACCGGCGGGTCAGCTTTTATAGTACAATAATAAGATAATAATTTGTTATTACCTCGCGGGCCAAATAAAATTACACTGTGGGACAAATTTGAGTTTGACACCCCTGGTCTAGTCGTTTTCCACAATAAGAGATGATTCCACAATAGTCACTTGTATTTTACTTTCTTTATTTTTCTCTTTAAACCTCCAGAGGGCAGTGAGTGATGCTGTGTTCAGGGACTTCCCCTCCCTGGTGACCGTTCAAGTGCTGCCCCGGGTCACTGATCCGTCTCCAGCCAGGCGCATGATTGGTCGGCTGTTGTCCTCCATCAGGAGCAGCGGTAGGTCAAACCCTTACGCAATGATCGTTCTTAGATCTGCCTTAGAGCAGCTATTCTCAACCTTGGGGTCGGGACCCCAGTTGGGGTCGCGAGATGATTTCTGGGGGTCGCCAAATCATTTTGGAAGTCAGCTCTGTCTCCACTGTGTTAAAGTGTTCATGTGTTAATGTGTTTTAGTCTTTTTGGTAACTTAATGTCTTTCTTTGGTAATTTTGTGGATTTTTTTTGTAATTTTGTGTCTGTTATGATCATTTTGTGGTCAATTTGTGTCTTTTTTGGTCATTTTGTTTCCTTTTTTTGGTCATTTTGTGTCTTTTTTGTCATTTTGTGTCTTTTTTTGGTGACTTTATTTCTTTTTTGGGCCATTTTGTGTCTTTTTTTGGTCATGTTGTGTCTTTTTTTTATCATTTTGTTTCCTTTTTTTGGTCATTTTGTGTCTTTTTTGGTCATTTTGTTTCCTTTTTTTGGTCATTTTGTGTCTTTTTTGGTCATTTTGTGTCTTTTTCTTTGGTCATTTTGTGTCTTTTTTGGTAAATTTGTGTCATTTTGTGGTCAATTTGAGCCCTTTTGTGTGTGTTAATGTGTTTTTGGTCACTTAATGTCTTTCTTTGGTAATTTTGTGGGGGGGTTTTTTGTCATTTTGTGTCTGTTATGATCATTTTGTGGTCAATTTGTGTCTTTTTTGGTCATTTTGTTGCCTTGTTTTGGTCATTTTGTGTCTTTTTTTGGTAATTTTGTGTCTTTTTTTGGTCATTTTATTTCTTTTTTGGGCCATTTTGTGTCTTTTTTTGGTAATTTTGTGTCTTTTTTGGTAAATTTGTGTCTTTTTTTGGTCATTTTTTGTCATTTTGTGGTCAATTTGAGCCCTTTTTTGCTTAATTTTATGTCAGGAGGTCAGAATGGACCTTTAAACTTTTAGCAAGGGACTTAGATTAAAAGTAACAATAAAATATAAAAAAATATATAAATTCAAAGACAGAGAGATGTTTTAGTTGTCGTCTGCTTCATTATTTGTCCAAAATTCGTCGTATCAACTGAGTTTGTCTGATCTGAACTGTGAGATTCTGTTCAGTGAGACAACATGATGTTTGATTGGGGGTCGCGACTCAAAAAGGTTGAGAACAGCTGCCTTATAGGACTGGAACCAATTCACAAACTCAGGTTAACCAGGCTGCATATTCTCCACAAGGAGGCGCTGTTTAGTTGTATTCACAACTCGATATAGTTTAAAAAAAAAATCTTTATATATAAATGCTGCCCTTACTAGGGTTTGTCACATTTAGTTGTTTTGTAATGTTCATCATTCTTTTCTCATATAAATATATTTGTTTCAGAAAAAGATTGGCCTATTTTATCTCATAAGCTATTTTTATTTAGGTTATTTTAGTTTTTTTTAAATTTAAATGTACATTCACAGCAGCATTCGTTCATTCCTGCAGCTGTAGACATGTTGTTGGTTCCAGACAAAGGAATTAACAATTTCCTGCCAGCTGAGAGTTGAAACTTAATTTTTATTTTATTTTTTACAAATACAAAAGTGCATGTTTTCCTTTCCTGGAGGCCAATTGATGTCAGATAGAGCAGTGTGAGCTCCCTACTCCTACTAGTGTTGAGCTTCAGTTTACAAAACTCTTCAGATTCTGCAGGTGCATCTCAATAAATTAGAATATAATAGAAAACTTTATTTATGTGAGTAATTCAGTTCAAAAAGTGGAAATAACACATTATATTAGATCCATTACACACAGAATGAAACATTTCATGTCTTGATTTATTTAATTTCTTCTAATAATAATAATAATAATTATGGCTTACATCAAATGAAGACCTTAAATTCAGTGTCTAAAAAAATTTTAGAAAAGTATGTTTAATATGGAAATGTTGGCCTCTGAAAAGTATGTCCATCTATATCAGGGGTGTCAAACTCTGGCCCGCGGGCCTCGTATTTGGCCCACGAGGCAATACCAAATTATTATATTATTGTACTATAAAAGCTGACCCACCGGTATTATATGGCGCATTTACCGCTAATACTAGATTTATTATTATTTTATTTTTAAATGTATTAACCTGTTGAAAAAGTTTATTTTGATATTTAAATCAGAAGGATGCAAATAGAAAAGAGGCATACGATTTTTATTTAATTTTTATTTAATAAATTAATGACATTGATGTGTTTTTTATTTGAAATTTGATTTTGCATGTCTGCACTATTTAGTTATATATTGTATGTTTATAAGCGTTGCTGGTTCCATATTTAATGTTAAAGCAAAACATGTTTGGTATATATTAAAAGGTTTATTTGTTCAATGTTGGCCCGCGATTTTATTCAAGTTTTACATTTTGGCCCATTGTGTATTTGAGTTTGACACCCCTGGTTTATATGACTCAATACTTGGTTGGGGCTGTTTGACTTGAACTACTGGAAATGGACTTTAAATCATATTCTAATTTATTGTGATGCACCTGTATGTGAACAACTTTTGAACAAAATATAAAACCTCGGTAACACTTTACAATAACCAACTAAGTGATGTTTATAGATGATTTATAAACCAGTTATTATTAACCATTTACAAAATTCAATACATATTTAATCTTTAAATGTTTTCAAGCAATTTCTTAAAGGTATATGAATCATTTTGAAATCATTTACATACTTAATATGGTGTTAAAAATGGTATAATGTGTGTAAAGCTATTAATAAACTAATAATTATGTTTGTTTATGGTAAAGTAATCTATTTGGCATTTATAAATTATAGTTCAACATTATTACATTTTCTATTCACCATTCTAAATGGCCTATATGGGGTTTATTAATGATGATTAAACATTAATAAACTATCTGTTTACCATTTATAAATGGTCTATTTACCATCTATAAATGATGGTTATTGTAAAGTGTTACCAAAACCTCTAACACAGCAGTTAATAACCCGGCTAATGAAGCTGGAGTGGTCAGAACTTGAAGATCGCACAAGTACACTTTTAAACGTTTGGTCACTTAATGTCTTTTTTTTATCATTTTTTTGTGTCTTTGTTTGGTCATTTTGTGTTTTTTTTTTGGTCATTTAGTGTCTTTTTTGGTCATTTTGTGTCTTTTTTTGGTCATTTTGTGTCTTTTGGTGGTCAATTTGGGTCCTTTTGTGCTTCATTTTATGTAATAATTTGGTCATTTTGTCTTTTTTTGATCATTTTGTGGTCAATTTGATTCTAATTTTGTGTTGTTTTTTTTGTCATTTTGTCTTTTTTGGTAATTTTTGGTCATTTTGTGTCTTTTTTTGGTCATTTTATTTCTTTTTTGGGCCATTTTGTGTCTTTTTTTGGGTCATTTTGTGTCTTTTTTGGTAAATTTGTGTCTTTTTTTGGTCATTTTGTGGTCAATTTGCACCCTTTTTTGCTTAATTTTATGTCAGGAGGTCAGAATGGACCTTTAAACTTTTAGCAAGGGACTTAGATTAAAAGTACTTTTAAATGTGCCCTGCAGTAGTGCAATGATAATAGTGGCTGGGTCGGTTTTATGGAGCTTTGCATAACTGATGTTTCCTCCCTTTGTTACTGTTCATTAGTTATATTTCAAAAACAAACTCAAATGGCCCTCTGAGAGCACAGCATTCCTGTGCTAAGATGACGTTTCTCTTTATTTTCATTTCATCTTAGTCTTTTATTGCATTGTGTTTTATTGTGTTTAAACTAGTTGGCAGCTGTTTCCAATATTTGCATGACAGCAAAGGAAATGAATCAGTTGAGCCTCGAGATATGATGTTTGTGTAACCACCCTGTGATTTGAATCTTTTCTTGGCTTGTGCCCTTCCAACATACTTCATAAACATTTAGGCCAGTTGTTTTTTTTGTAATCCTGCTGACAAACAAACAACTCATAACCACCTTAGTGCAGGTAACACACACTTATCTTCTTCTAGAGCAGGGGGGGCAACCTTTACTAACTAAAGAGCCACTGTTGGCCAAAAAAAAGAGAAAATCAACCTTATATTGAGCCTAAGATGAAAATTAAACAGCCTAATAAGTCTAAATTAGCCTACCAACATTATTAATAGTCATATTGAGCATTTATTAATATGATTTTGAAAACTAGTCTATCTCGGGGAACTCAAAACTAAACTCAAAGTTGGCAAAACTTAAAGGTTAAGGTGCCGGGCCGGAGACTTTTCGACTTTTTTAAAGACACATTTTAGTTGACTTAAATGTCAAAACTTTTTTAATATGCTGTAAAAAAAAAGCTATACAATTTTACAATTGAGGAATACAAATAGTTTTTGGTCTACACCAGGGGTCTCAAACTCGCGGCCCGCGGGCCAATTGCGGCCCTTGTGACGATATTTTGTGGCCCCCACCTTGATATGAAAGTTTAATGTGAGTTTTATAGGCATGGCTATTTACAGTGTTGTGTGTGGAAGGTACCTTTAATTAGTTTTTTTGGTAATTTTGTGTCTTATTTTAGTAATTTTGTGTATTTTTTGGTCATTTTGTGTCTTTTTTTTGGGGTCTTTTTTAATAATTTTGTGTCTTTTTTGGTAATTCTGTGTCTTTTTTTGGTCATTTTGTTTCTTTTTTTGAGTAATTTTGTTTTTTTCTATCATTTTGTATCTTTTTCTGTCATTTTATGTCTTTTTTGGGTCATTTTGATACTGCCTCCAACGGCCCCCAAGTAATTTGAGTTTGAGACCCCTGGTCTACACCATTGATAAATGAACATTTTAATGTAAAAATATGTATATAATTTTTTATGTCTCAGCCACGGGGAGGCCCTGCAGGCGGCCTAAAGAGCCACATGAGGCTCTGGAGCCACAGGTTGAACACCCCTGAACTAGACCTTTATAAACATGAAATCTTTTCTGTTTTTCCAGGCTCCAGAGGAGTCTTCTGTGAGCTGAGGCAGAGCGATAAGAGGATGCTGGACTTTTACACCAAACTGGGCTCCTTCAGACCCGTACAAGTGGCCGGGCTGCCTCAAGACATTATCGCCATGGCAACAAGCCTGTAAACAGGATCACAGGGATTTTCCTCAGGTTTGAAAAGGTTTTGAGATGAAACTGTAATTGCAAACGTCACAGCATATCAAGCAAAACTCTGATCACTTACTAATATTCGTGTAATTTAGTAATCATAACCATTTGCCAATATCCTCCACTAAAGCTGTAACATTCGTCCAGGAAGTGCTTCATGACATTTGTGCAACAAAGTGCTGTATAATGATGAAAAGTGCAAAAAGAAAAAAGTAATTGAATACTACTGATTTTGTAGACATGACGTTTTTTAAATGTATAGTTATTTTTTTGGATACAATTGTTGTTTCAACCCAACATTTCTACAATCAATCTGGCAGACACATTAAAAACAACGTCACAAAATGTTCAAACAACAGACGATATTTTAATTTTTTGTATTTTGAGAGGATACAAAACGAATAAATGCTTGGTTACTGTTCAAATAAAAAAAGCTGGTGTTTCACTGGCATGAGAAGCCAGTGATATATTCAAGTTATTAACTAATGTGAGAAACATTTGGGCAGAAAAACTAGTTTATGAATCAGAAGTTGATATGCATCAAGTAACTAGACCCATTACATCAGTACAGATCTAATAACGTAGACTTCAGTGTGTCTGAACAGGTAAGATAAAACAAAGTTATGAGTAGGTTTAATATTTCAAGTAATTAACAGACATTCGTTTCTATTCCTTTTTTATATATTATATCCTGTTTGTTCCCCTGAGTGTCTGACCAGCAGAGTGGCTGCAGGAGTGTTTGATCGACCCACGGCTACTCGTTTATAAAGGTTTTTTTACCCAGACTGCTCTGGAATATATCAGTAGTGTCTAATTATAAAAGCTTTAAAAATCCTATTGGCTGGTGACTGACTGTGCTACTGAACTGGTCAGTTGTTGGGGACATGTTTGTCTCCCTGGTGGAGGTGATAATGTGGCATCCTCCTGCCCTTTCACCTTCTCTTTTGCCTCTCAATTATCATCCAATATTATTATAAAATATATCTATATTGCACAGTAAAACCGAGAGCGGAATGTAACGTTAAGGACTCAAATCAACAGTGTTGCACCGATACAGTCCACCTGTCAATCTTCCCCCTGCAGGAACTTGTGCACCTTCAGCGCTGTCCTTTTTAGTCCGGCGGCTTATTTTACCAGATTTGGGAAGAAAGGGGACACATCGGACAAAAGCACCACATTTTTTCCACATGCTCTCTATCACTATAGGTTTCAATTTTTGGTAGGAGCCACTTCATCAAGATTGCAGATCGGAGATGGCAGCCATATAAAATCTATGAGAACCAATAAATCTTCTAAGCCACTTAGAAGGTCAATCTTAGTGTCAAAATATACATTTTCTGGGTCAAAGAATAATTTAAAGCTACTGAGAATATCACTAGATCAGGGATTCCCAAAGTGTGGTGCGTGGACCCCTGGGGGTGCGTGAGCTGCTGCTAGGGGGTGCACGAGGTGAAAAATTTAATGGCGGTCTGATAATTACACAATTACATTTTTTCCCCCCACACAATAAAGACGTGTTATTAATTAATTAATAAATACAGGCTATTCAATTTTGTGTCATTTTTTGTTCATTTTTGCATCTATTTTGGTCATTTTGCATCTATTTTTTGGTTGTTTGGTCAATTTGTGTCTATTTTGATCATTTTGTGTCATCTTTGGTAATTTTTGCATCTATTTTTGGTTGTTTTGTGTCTTTTTCTGTCATTTTTACATGTATTTTTGGTCAATTTCAAAATGCACTTCATCTTATAATGAAGCGTAGAAGAAGTTATCTTCTTCCATTTCCTCTGAAAAGTGGTGATTATTTTATTATATGTGTGTTCTGGACATTTGAGCATGATTAAACATGCCTCCTTTAATATGGCTATAAAAAAATCTTATTGCATTTAGTTTTTTTGAAGGTGTGGGGGATTGGGGGTGCGTCAACCTGGTGGGGACATAGAAGGGGGTGCACGGCTAAAAAAGTTTGGGAACCGCTGCACTAGATGATCAAATAGATATGTTCATTTTGGCCATGTAATTATAACATTTTCAGCTCAGGATTCCCTGCTGCAGCACTTGAAGCTAGTTGCCTACCAGTCTGGGTGAAAATGAACATTTCTATTTGATCAAATAATCATCTAGTGATATTCTCAACAGCTTTAAATGATTCCTTGACCCAGAAAATGTAGATTTTGACACCAAGATTGACCTTCTGAGTGGCTTGGAAGATGTATTGGTTCTCATAGACTTTATATGGGTGCCATCTCGGATCGGCCATCTTGATGAAGTGGCTCCTACCAAAAATTTAAACCTATGGTGATAGAGAGCACGTGGAAAAAATGTGGTGCTTTTGTCCAGCGTGTCCCCTTTATTTAGCCAAGCCGGTTGACTTTTTTTAAATAAACTCCAGCCCTTCAAACTTCACATTCCCTATCTTCGTCTCGGGCATCAGCACCCGACCGTCGAGCGTGAATGCAATGATGTAGGTGGCGATCCTGCCTGCATCCTCCTCCGACTTCAGGGCCAGAATAATCTGATCGTCTGTGTCTGGGACAAATTTAAACGAGGAGAAGCCGTGGGTGGGGTTGAGGGGTCCGACGTGCCGCACCGATATGTAGCTGAAGTCAGCGGGGCAGGACAGCAGCAGGTTGGTGGCTCGCCGCTCGTCCGCCGTCTCTTCGTAGTGTTCGTGACTGGCACGGCGAGGGAGGAAGAACCAGCGCTGGAGACGCTCGCTCCACGCCGCTGATTCATGGATCAGGTATCCTGTTGACAGCAAGGTTATTATAGTTAATGAAAACTAGAGTTTTTAAAAAAACGATAACTAACTGAAACTGTATTTTGTGGTTGCAAAACTAACTAAAACTAACTAAAATTATAGTGAAAATGTCCTTAGTTTTCGTTTTTGTCAACTTCTTTCATTCATAATTCAGTGTATTTATTTGAACATGCAACACATGGTGAATATGTTTACTGAGACTGGGATGTTTACACTAACCAAAATACAAAACAGTTAATAACCTTATTGGGGCTGAGATGGATAAACCAAAGGAAATAAAGGAAACATTTATTATGACCACTTTGAATCTGGCACCCAACACATAGCCCATTACAAAAAACTAAAACTAATAAAAACTAAACTAAAACTAAGCATTTTCAAAAAATAAAAACTAAACTAAAACTAGAAAACTCACTCTTAAAACTAACTAAAACTAACTGAATTTGAACACAAAAATTCACAACAAAATTAAAACTAAAACTAATGAAAAATCCAAACTATTATAACCTTGGTTGACAGGGAGAGTTATAGAAGAGGGTAACAACATGAAGAAGAGTGTTAGGAACTCTGCAGACTTTTAACTGTATGGTGTAATTTCCACTTTTCTAAATGCTTTTTCCCTGCTATCACAAGCCCCTTTCATAAAACGGTCCGGCAAATGTCTCGCTATATTGCCGGAAAGATCTTTACCGGCTTTCCACCTTTCACAGTGATCCCTTGAAGGCGTGATATAGTGCAGTCTGGCGTCGCAGAACAAGGTGGGAGAAGACTATAGTGAGTTGCAACAGACATCTAGACATCCATTTGTTTCCTCACCAGTGAAAAGGGCATGTTGATGTGCTTTTCTGTGATATGATCTATGATACTATGCCTTTTGTTTGACCATTTTATGTACAGTTTTATTTTTTTTTTACATTCCTTTTCAGTGTATTTTAGTTAAAGCTTTTTGTGATTCTCCTGATGAACTAAATTTTTGCACAGTAGCTGCAAGTTAGCTCTGTAGCAGTACAGTGTGTATGTGCTGTACAGCGGTAGTTCTCAACCTTTTTTAGTCGTGACCCCCAATTTAACATGCATGTTGTCCACGACCCCCACTCACTGAGCACAATCTCACACGCACAGTTCAGATCACCCAAAGAAGAAACAAAATGACCACAAAAAGACAAAATGACTAAAAAAAGACACAAAATGAGCAAAAAAGACACAAAATGACCAAAAAAGGAACCAAAATGAGCAAAAAAGACACAAAATGACCACAAAATGAGCAAAAAAGACACACAATTACCAAAAAAAGACACAAAATCACCAAAAAAGAAAAAAAATGAGCAAAAAAGACACAAAATGAGCAAAAAAAGACACAAAATGATCCAAAAAAGAAACAAAATGACCAAAAAAGGAACCAAAATGACAAAAAAGACACAAAATGACCACAAAAGACACACAATTACCAAAAAAAAAAAGACACAAAATCACCAAAAAAGACACAAAATGACAACAAAAAAAAAAAAAAAAAAACACAAAATCACCAAAAAAGACATTAAATGACCAAAAAGACTAAAACACTTGAACACTTTAACACAGTGGAGACAGAGCTGACTTCCAAAATGATTTGGCGACCCCCAGAAATCATCTCGCGACCCCAATTGGGGTCCCGACCCCAAGGTTGAGAATAGCTGCTGTACAGCACTCCGTGTACAGTAAGCATGCTGGTTTGTTTACAATAAGCAGCAGGTGCTGTGCACAGTTAGCGACGGCAGCCACAGCTGTTGTGCAGCTGAACAGTGATTGGATGACTGTCGGACTAGTGGGAGGTGTGTGTTAGACGTCACGCGCAACGTCAAACACTTCGCCCCGATGGCCCGTTCATAGTGGTCCCGCTTCCAACAGTCCCACCAATTTTCCGCCTCTGTGACTTCCTCTGGAGGCTGAAAATTGGTGGGATCATTTGACCCCAGCATCCCGCTTCGGGCGCGTTCATAGTGGAGGCGAGACGTTACAGAGCCGTAAATGTTCCGGCATGAAACGACACTATGAAAGGAGCCACAGTCTTTATTGTGTGACTCATTAAAATCTCTTGTCCTTTAATCGTCCAGCAGCCAAAATCAGGTTATGCAGAGCTCTGAGCTCATAAAAATGTTAAACTGATCACCTGGGTCAGCCTAGCATGGACTCAGACTCTGAAGGTAGGTGGGGCAGCTTAATGCAACACAGCAGCTTACTGCAGCCAACTCCACCCATGTCAATGATCAGATGTGATACCAGTCTAGTAATTATTGTATGTAGAAAGAACAAGGGCAGCCACAGTGAAACAACTTCTCTTGGGGTGGTTTGACAGTGCAATATGTGGTATTAGCAAATATCTACTACCCATGGTATGTAGTTTACATGTACAGTACAGGCCAAAAGTTTGGACACACCTTCTCATTCAATGCGTTTTTCTTTATTTTCATGACTATTGACATTGTAGATTCTCACTGAAGGCATCAAAACTATGAATAAACACATATGGAATTATGTACTTAACAAAAAAAGTGTGAAATAACTGAAAACATGTCTTGTATTTTAGATTCCTCAAAGTAACCACCCTTTGCTTACTAGAATATAAGACATGTTTTCAGTTATTTCACACTTTTTTGTTAAGTACATAATTTCACATGTGTTCATTCATAGTTTTGATGAATTTACAATGTCAATAGTCATGAAAATAAAGGAAAAACACTGAATGAGAAGGTGTGTCCAAACTTTTGGCCTGTACTGTACATTTAGTCATTTAGCAGACGCTTTTATCCAAAGCGACTTACAGGAAGAGTAAAAGCAAACAATCAAGGTATAGTGCAATAATAATTAGTGCATCAATAAGTTTGATGCATGTATCTGGCACCGATGTACACAAGTGCGAGCTCCGCCTAATAACTTAGCTGTCTGAGGTTATAAAACAGGTGTAACACAACAAGCAGATTTGTGTGTGAGTAAGTGACATTATTGCTACGATCTAATGAAAATGAAAAGAAAAAAGCAAAGCATGCCGTTCCCTGCGCTTGGCTTGTCAATAGCGCAATATTGCGGTTATGGCAGAAGCCTGAGACAGAACTACAAAGAAGAAACAAAAAAACAAAGTGTCAGAACCTGGTGGTTGGATCCCTGTGGCGCTCCGCAGGGCGTTGTAGTGCGGGACCCAGTTCTCGTGCTGCACGTCGCCATGGCAGCCGACTACTTTGACCCACTCTGGGTGATTGTTGACGACTTCTCCAGAGGTCGTGGTCCACTCTTTCCCCAGGCCGCCAACATATAGGTGCTCATCCTTCACTGCCAGCCACTCTGCTTTGAATCCTGCACACAGAACAAGAACAGATCTGTGAGAAGGCTTGTAAACATCTTGAAATTACAACCTGCCTTTCCAATGTCATTTTTGCGCGTTCCCATTAGGTACTTTTCCCTCGAGTGAGTCACTATGGGTGGGACTTGGGAGAGGGGATCTTCCCAAGTTGATTTCGTTGTGAATTTTTGTTTTCAAATTCAGTTAGTTTTAGTTAGTTTTTAGAGTGAGTTTGCTAGTTTTGGTTTAGTTTTTATTTTTTGAAAATGCTTAGTTTTAGTTTAGTTTTCATTAGTTTTAGTGTTAGTTTTATTTTTTTGTAATGGGCTATATGTTGGGTGCGAGATTCAAATAGATCATAATACATTTTGCCTTCATTTCCTTTGGTTTATTCATCTCAGCCCCAATAAGGTTATTAACTCTTACAGTTCTGGGTGTTTTGTATTTTGGTTCTAGTGTAAACATCCCAGTCTCAGTAAACATATTCACCATGTGTTGCATGTTCAAATAGAAACACTGAATTATGAATGAAAAAAGTTGACAAAGACGAAAACTAAGGACATTTTCACTATAATTTTAGTTAGTTTTAGTTAGTTTTGTAACCACACAATACAGTTTCAGTTAGTTATCGTTTTTTTTAAATCTCTAGTTTTTATTTTTATTTCAGTTAACGAAAATGTTTTTTCAATTCTAGTTTTCGTTATTTCGTTAGCTTTCGTTAACTATAATAACCTTGGTTAGCAGCTCAGGTAGCGGCTCAGAAAGTTCCTGCCTCGGGTCGGTACTTTCTGAGCCGCTGCTGAGCGGTGATTTCCCGCATGCGTGATTCATTTGCAGACTGGTGCAAACTGGGGTTAACAGCTCTGCTGACGGCAGCTGGGAGAGACCGCTGCGGGAGGACTGGGCCGCTTGTGAATGCTTTGGGATGTCTCTACTCGTTAAGAAGAAGAGTATGAACGAGTCTCCAATAACACCAGAAAAAGTCACTAGATTTGTCGCTAGTCGCTCTTTTGAAAAAGACTCAGTAGAGGAGTTTGAATAGTTGCTAAGTTGGCAACACTGCTAGCTCGTCAGTCAGTTGGTTAGCCGCTACAAAAGTACCTGTATGGGAACAGAGGCTGAGGGGAACCAACTAGTGGGCGTAGCAAAAACACTCAGCTGTTTTCCAAAAGTAGTCAGAAAGTACTCACACCTAATCTAAAAAAAAAAAGGCTGAATTGGCTGTTTTTGCACTTCTTTTTTGATGGCAAAAAAGTTGCTGTTGGTCATCAGAATGAGAATCAATTAAAGATTGGCTCAGAGAGCATACATGTATTCATATGATAGAGCTAAGACGTCTTTCAGCGACTAACCTTTGGAGACGGATCCGTCCCCATCTGGTAATATAACCCAGGGGACGGCCTGGTTGCCCTCAATCCGGTACACCACGCCGGTACGGTCGTCCACACTGTACAGGTGACCGTTGAACGCCACCAGCTCAGACAGCTCCATACCTGCAGCACAGGAAGACAACCAAACATTGAGGTGACCAACATTCTGATGTGAGAAAACAAACATGGTGAGTAAAGATCAGTGTCCATTAGGATTACCAAAATTATTTCTATTTGCTAAATGCCAGAAAAATGAGAGAAGGATTTTTTTAGACAATTTTTTATGACTTTCTTTAAAGTCAGAAGTTTACATACACTAACATTATTATGCCTTGAAACAATTTGGGAAAGCCCAGATGATGCTGTCATGTCTTTGGAAGCTTGGGAAAGTCAAAATAAATCAGCCAAGATATCAGGAAGAGAATTGTGGACTTGCACATGTCTGGTTCATCCTTGGGTGCAATTTCCAGATGCTGAAGGTTCCACATTCATCTGTTCAAATAATTATACCCAAGTATGAACACCATGGGAATGTCAATAAACCTATCAGAAGCTTCCAAAGACATGACAGCATCATCTGGGCTTTCCCAAATTGTTTCATTGCATAATAATGTTAGTGTATGTAAACTTCTGACTTCTTGACTTAGCAAATAGAAATAATTTTGGTAATCCTAATGGACCTAAAACAGGAAAAGTGATTGTCTGATTTCATGTCAGACAGTGAGAAAAAAAGTGTATGTGTCTTTTTATATAGTGTATGTAAACTTCTGGTTTCAACTGTATCTACCTCGTCCTTTCTCTGCCAGATGACTCTCCAGTGTGACCGTCTCAGCATCCCACTCCACCTCCAGTCTGTCGGCGCTGTCTGAAACAGTCAGGTACCCTCTTTTCATGTAGCTGAACCACGTCTGATCCTTCAAGCTACGCGACGCTGTGTCCAGATCTGCAATCACACCGATACGGTAGCGGACGCCGTGCTTCGTCTTCTCCGGCCGACTTAACGGATACGTGTCGTTGTAAGGTTTTTCCCTTCTGTGGTGGCGAGAGAGGCTTCGTGCAGTTTGTCTGTTAGTGTCCCTGAAGAAGTCCTCCTCATCCTCACTGTGCACCTGCAAACTGTGAGCCCTGTTGCGGTAGTAACCTCTGGTAGCAGAGTCTCCGTCCCCGACTGTCCTGTGCAGGTACAACATGAGCACTAAAGCCAGCAGGGTCGCCACGGTGATCGCCCGCCATCTAGGGTGGAAGCGAGAGTCTGAGGCGGTAGCTTGTGTCATGGACGCCAAGGCCAGGGGGAGGCCTCGGACAGCGACGGCAAAGGAGGTCATGGAAGTATCGTCTCCATCCTCATTGGCTGGCTGCGACTGGGGGTGACGACCACTATAGCCTGGGATTAAACACAGAGAGGCACATCAGATAGATAGATAGATAGATATACTTTATTTATCCCAAGCTGGGAAATTACAGTGTAGCAGCAGCATTACACACAGAGACAATAACAACACAATTAAATAAAAAGAACAACCTAGGCATACTTCAAGCAATAAAATATAAAAATACAAAAAAAAATTAAGTGTCTAAAGAAGGAGTATGTATTAAGGAGTAGAATAGAATTCCAGTGCAGAATAAATATGAATATACAGTATAAAAATGTTGGTGCTATCAAACAAATAAGGTGCAATGAACAGTGTGCATAAAAAACACATAAAGTGCATAGACAGTATGTAATGAACCAGACTATTATTTGTTAGAGGCATGATGGAGGATGTGGTGTCGCGTAAAATGTGAAAAGTAAGGGACAAAGAGGAAAGAAATTTTGAAAAAGATTATCTTAATGTATCTGTAAACTCAATAATTTTGCTTGAAATTAAAGCTGCAACTAACGATTATTTTTATCAGTTGATGTGCCAAAGCGCTGTCTCTTCGACCCTACTCTGTTTCTTGCTTGATAGTTACATTGGTGTTGAGGTTCCTTGACAAAGACAAAACACTATTTTTCCGACTTTCTTTTCTCATAAATCTGCTCCTTTTTTCTTGCAGATTTGCCACTTCACTTTTCTTTCTTTCAAAATTATTTTTATTGGATTTTCCTTGGATGCATAATTATATCAGCTGTCAGAGCACACATCAGTTTATCCAATACATCCATAGATTAGGCAAGTACAAAATAAATGAAAGCACCAAAGTTATAGTCAAAAAATACAAAAACAAAACAAATAGAAAAAACAAATAAACGAATGAAGATAAACATATAAGAGAAAATTATAAAATAAATAGAAAAATAAATAAATACATAATAATAATAATAAAAATGCACTTTTCATACTTGGCCCTAATACACTTTCTCTATTGTTTTGTCCAATAATTTGAGAAAAAGGCGAAACTGTGTAACTTTCCAGAGCCCAATGATGTGTTTTATCTGACAGTCCAAAGATCCAAAATGTGTTCAGTCTATTATCATGTATGATAAAGAAAGCATCACATTCTCACATCTACTTAAATATCAAAATAAATTCACAAAACTCTGTATAAAGTTCAAATTCTAAACAGTGAACACAATAGCTGGGGAAGATGAAAGAATGGGGGTGGAGGACAACATCTTTGAAAACTAGGCTGTTGTTTCTATTGTTCTTTGTTCACAACAGAGCTTTGTTGTACTGTTCAGACAGAACCTCTAACATGCATACTGAGCAGAGCTGGCACATCCAACTTCCTCAGGACAGCAGGCATATCACTAACCTCTTCAAATCTAGTTTCTGACGTTAATGTCAAAAGATTTTCTCCTCCTAAACCTCAAAGATATTTGTGTGTAAACTGAATCTGCATATCAGTGATAAGTGTGTGAAAAACAGCCAACTCTAGTTTGTGTTTTTCATGTTTTCACTTGAACAGAAGGATTCAGAGATTCCTGTAGTAGCAGAGGAGGGCCACCCCCATTAACATTTTTAAATCTTAATTATAACTTCATAAAACACCAATCTTCTGGGAGGCACATATGTATATATTTTAATGAGAGTGACTGTGAAAGGATCTGGGTGGCTCAACACTCCTAAAGAACATCCTATGGGAAACCCTTTTCCTCTGTGGATAGTTAAAGTAGCTAATTATTTGGAGATACAACATTTGCCTGATATAAATGTCATCTATTCCTATAATTCTGATCAAGGTTATTATAGTTAACGAAAACTAACGAAATAACGAAAACTAAAATTGAAAAAACATTTTCGTTAACTGAAATAAAAATAAAAACTAGAGTTTTAAAAAAAACGATAACTATCTGAAACTGTATTGTGTGGTTCCAAAACTAACTAAAACCAACTGAAATTATAGTGAAAATGTCCTTAGTTTTCGTTTTTTGTCAACTTTTTTAATTCATAATTCAGTGTTTCTATTTGAACATGCAACACATGGTGAATATGTTTACTGAGACTGGGATGTTTACACTAGAACCAAAATACAAAACACCCAGAACTGTAAGAGTTAATAACCTTATTGGGGCTGAGATGATAAACCAAACGAAATAAAGGAAACATTTATTATGACCTCTTTGAATCTGGCACCCAACACATAGCCCATTACAAAAAAACTAAAACTAATAAAAACTAAACTAAAACTAAGCATTTTCAAAAAATAAAAACTAACTAAAACTAGAAAACTCACTCTTAAAACTAACTGAATTTGAAAACAAAAATTCACAACGAAATTAAAACTAAAACTAATGAAAAATCCAAAACTATTATAACCTTGATTCTGATGCCTGTTGTTTGTGATAAATGTCTTTATAATTTTTTTTTAATTTAAAGCTAGAAGCCATCAAAACAAATGTAATACCTGTGATACAAACATCCAAATTAAAACCATACTGACAACGTTCACAACACCGTAGGATCCAGACTGAACTCAAATGTACCAAGTGAACTTTTGATTAATTTTTCTCTTATGATCCACATAGAGTTGGTCATAATGTGCCATTGTCTACTTTTGAGTGTCATATGAGCTCTTCGGTTGTTTTAAGTCACACAAACCGGTATAGTGATGGTATAAAATGCCAAGAAACACCTCACCGGCCCACGGAAATACGAGAGGTGTGCTTGTTTTTTGAGAACAAGAGTGCCAAGGTGATCCTTGACCTTTGTGTTGTCAGGAGCAACCAACAGGTACAGTAAACAAGCTCCAGCACACTCAGGTTGACCACTTTAATTTCCTCTCTTCATTAAAACACAACTTGAAACGTTACTTTGCTTCAAATGTAGTAAAACTGTCACTTAATTCTGCTTTATCTTTTTCTGGCACAGGCAGTACTACATTTCTGGCTTTTATGCCTGTAGTTTAGACCATAATTTCCTGAAAAGTAGACCGCTTTCTGAGCAATTACGAATGAATGTTTGAGATTTAAAACTATGATTGCAGCAAAATATGACATGAAGTTAGCTTCAACGACAAACGCAGCTTTACATTTCCTGGCATCATAAGCGGGGGAGGATAATAATACAACTGTGAATTACACATTTGTGGTCGAGTTGAAGCAATATCTAGGTGGAACTGAAGTAACACAGCACTTGTGTAACTAAACAGAAATATTTACCCTTTAGCAACAAAACATAAAGGTCATAACAGCGCCAATAAAATGTTTGTCTCTGTGAAAGAAGAAAGAAAACCGGTCAATTACCACATTCTAACAAACACAAACCAGCTTGTAGAAATATTTTCCAAGACGCTATTTGGTATTACTAAAGTCAACCACATAATCTTAACATCCCATGCAGCTGGTAACCATTACTTTACTCCTCCGCCTCTTCAGCAGCTTCTAAACAAGTTCATACTCAACTAACATGCTCTTTAACACACACAATCACACACATACACACACATGTCAAATTGGCAAACTCTCTGCCAACAAATAATGCCCTTATTGTCACCATTGCATGCATGGCCCCTATTTCCCATCCCTCTCCAGCGCAGACCCAAACACTGGCTCGCTGTACACTGTATGAAGAATTCAATCATTCACCCTTCGTTCGCCTCTTCTCTCCTGCACACGCTGTAACCATCATGCCGTTCTCCTTCGCACGCATCCCATAATCAACTCCACGTCCCTTCGGCCCTCTGTCCCACATGAACAACTGATCTTTATCTCACCAAGTCTCCTCCTTTTTCTCTCCGGGACACCATCTCAATTTCCTTTTAGACTCACGAAAGAAAGAAAGCCAGGCTTCATTATAACTTGAAATAACAAGGAAATACATGTTGAAAATCAATCCTGTAAAGGAGCTGCAAGTCTGAGTTTGAATAAAAAATGGGATTTAAGAAGGAATAAGGCAGGTCAGTAATTACTGATTAGTGGGTGAGTACACTGAATGTTGAATAACGAGTTTCAAAACCAGTTTTTACAGCCATGGTTGTACTTTCAATAAGGACGGATCACATTTTAAGTGTGGTTGCATGCTCATTGCTCATACACAAAAATATAAGCTCAAATCCCCTGGATGGCTTTAATACGCCCATGTCTCCATTATGTGTCATGCCCACTGTGTCATTTAAGGTCACAACATGGGCAACCCCCATCTCCAGATGACTGTGTGTATGTGTGTGATTGACTACTTAAAGACTTGGTTTGTGACTGTGATCTAACTGTCAATTAACAGGAATTTTTCTATTTTCCCATTCAAAGTTATTTATTATTCCAATCGATCACGCACAATTACCAAATATTTTCCAGTTCAGGCTCTATAAATGTAAAATTTCGCTTGCATTCCATATCAGAATTGATATATTCTGACCAAATCTTAACTCCCTTAAATCCCTTACTAACTTATTCTGGAGCTTTCAACCACATCTTACTGTCTTCCTTTGTGGTGTTACTTCAAAGTGTCATTAATGTTCATGACACATCCCATGTCATGTTTATGACACGCTCATGTCACTCTTATGTAGACACCTTCAAAATAAAGTGTTACCATATCTTGCTTAAGTCACAAAGGCATGTTCAAAAAATTGCCTAAGACATTATGTACACTGTGTGTACATAATGTACACACAGTGTTATTACTATGCCAATAGCCATCCTTTGTTACATCCTTTTTGAGTGAAATGACCAATAAATGTCATATGTTACACTTTTAGTGTTTCCTGCAAAACTGGAAAAAATGAGTTTGGCGATTATTTTAACAGGGTGACGATATGTTAGATGGTTTTCTTGTGCTGTCATCGTGTAGCTGAAGCTTTTTGGTAGACTTGTATTGACACAATCAGTCATTTCTCAGTAAAGTAAGACAAATGTGCTGGTTAGTAATCCATATAAATTATCACACAAAAATGCTGCAGGTTCTTTCACCTTGTCAGATGTTAAGTTTGTTGTTTTCCCAGTTCTATCTCACTGTAAAGTTAGGACAACATTATTTTGATTTCATATCACTTTTATAGGTGGTGATGAACAGAAATAAAAATGTTACCATATCTTGCTTAAGTCACAAAGGCATGTTCAAAAAATTGCCTAAGTCATTTATTTCTCTTAAGTTACATAATGTACACACAGTGTTATTACTATGCCAATAGCCATCCTTTGTTACATCCTGTTTGAGTGAAATGATCAATAAATGTCATATGTTACCAGTGGTGGAACAAGTATTCAGATCCTTTACTGACAGCTACACGTTGACACCACAAGAAAACCATCTAACATATCGTCACCCTGTTAGAATAATCGCCAAACTCATTTTTTCCAGTTTTACAGGAAACACAAAAAGTGTAACATATGACATTTATTGATCATTTCACTCAAAAAGGATGTAACAAAGGATGCTGCAGGTTCTTTCACCTTGTCAGATGTTAAGTTTGTTGTTTTTAAGTTAGGACAACATTATTTTGATTTCATATCACTTTTATAGGTGGTGATGAACAGAAATAAAAATGTTACCATATCTTGCTTAAGTCACAAAGGCATGTTCAAAAAAATTGCCTAAGTCATTTATTTCTCTTAAGTTACATAATGTACACACAGTGTTATTACTATGCCAATAGTCATCCTTTGTTACATCCTTTTTGAGTGAAATCACCACTAAATGTCATATGTTACACTTTTGGTGAATTTTTTTGTATTTCCTGCAAAACTTCAAAATAAGAGTTAGGCCATTCTTTAACATGGGTATGTAATGGGCTCTAGGTGAGCCACGGAGGCAGAAATGAGGCAGAGACATGACGCGTCACCGGGCAGCACTTGTGAACTCAGACCGGCTTACACAAAAGTGAACAAAACATTAAATTAAAGGCCAAAACGTTGAACAATTACTAATAACTAATAACACGCAAGTACAGTGGTTTAACGTCGACGTAGTTCAGAATAAGACACATGTCAGTTCGAAGCCAAACACTTGTTCAAGAGTTGTAAAAACACACCGGCACCATTTAAAAACCGTTAGCCGTGAAGCTAACGGCAGCTAGCAACTTGAGCCTGCTAGCGCTACTAGCCTCTGCCATGCTAACGTGACGTCAACGGTTATTATCACCAACAAGCTTAATTAACCGCCGGGCTTAAGGCGCTCAGCGGAGTCAATCAGATTTATCAGGTGTAATTTAGTGACTTTTTAAATCCTTAAGGCTCACCTGATGCGGAGGGTCTCCAAGCCCGACCGGTTGGCCATGTTTGATGGACTGTTTGGTGGTTAGCCGTCTCTGGGCGCTTAGCTCCTCCTGCCTGGAGACTGATGACGACACCGTCCAACCCCTCACCCGCACGGTCCGTCACTAACTTATCTGCTGTTATCCTAAATACACATTTAACGCTGTTGAAGCCTATTTCTGCCAATGTGGGGGGAAAAAATCCTGTAAGACCTAGTAAACTTACATGTTCTAATGATTTGAAGCCATATAATGAGTTACAAGTTTAGTGTCTTTTTTTTGTGAACAACTTTTTTATTGCTTTCAAAGAAAAACAAGTTCAGAAGTCCGATAAAAGTAAAAGGTGCATTGCCCTTTGCATGGCCGTATTAATATTTACCAGTTTTGGGGTCTACAAAAAAATAAATCTGTTAAGCACCACCTTGATCACATCCATTAATTATCTATTAATCTTATCTATTACCTCATTAATACAAATGGGGTGGACAAAATATTAGGAACACAAGCACCTCTCAAGTCAGATGGCTCCATGTGAAGACACGAGTCATTGGTGTTATAATCCAAGTCAAGGGGGCAAATCTTTTTTTATTTTGTCAAGTCTCAAGTGATCAAATTTGTTATTCGAGTCTGACTAGAGTACAAGTCATGTAACTCAGAGGTTCTCAACCTTGGGGTCAGGCCCCAACTGGGGTCGCGAGATGATTTCTGGGGGTCGCCAAATTATTTTGGAAGTCAGCTCTGTCTCCACTGTGTTAATGTGTTTTAGTCTTTTTGGTCACTTGATGTCTTTTTTTTTTTTGTCATTTTGTGTCTTTTTTTTGGTCATTTTGTGTCTTTTTTTGAACATTTTATGTCTTTTTTTGGTCATTTTGTGGTCATTTTGTGTCTTTTTTTGGTCAATTTGTGTCTTTTTTGGGTGATCTGAACTGTGCGTGTGAGATTGTGTTCAGTGAGCGGGGGTCGCGGACAACATGCATGTTAAATTGGGGGTCGCGACTCAAAAAGGTTGAGAACTACTGCTGTAACTCATGTCCATACCTCTGGTATTAAGACAATGATCCACTTTATTTGGGAATAAGCACCACATGAGATCATTATCAACTAAAATAAAGATAGAGATAAAGAAGAGAAAGGGCCACAAGACCAATAATGCACTAATGACTAATGTGCTTTGGTTGTGAAAATATATATAAAAAACCACCCTAATTAACTTTCAGCTGATGCTAAAGAAAGACAGAATATCGTCATGCATCTTATGTGGGAGCAATATCACATGCATGATAAAGAATTACAGCCAATCTAATCTGCTCGCATTCATACACAAACAACTCTTTGCAGGGATTCTCAAATATAAATATTTATTGTGATTATTCTCTTCATAATCTACAGTAACGTTTAATCAAACAATTTGTGTAAACAATAATGTAAACAATCATTTAAGATGCTAGAATAGAACCAAGCAGTTAAATGTAGTCCCATTTGTTCTTGAAAAATATGTGTATTTAAATATCAGTATTCATATTCTATATTAGGATCAAATAAACAGTGCAAATATATATGGTGTTCGTTAAAGTTCCCTGGATGAGATACTGTGTAGGTTACAGTAAAACGCTACATTCGCTTTAAATGATAGATCAGAACATCAGCTCGTATTCTTGTCCTACACAAAGTTGTGGTACAGAAAGAAAACACAAAACAAGACAGACAAACCCTTTAACTAAACACTGGAAATATGCCAAAGATAACCATGAGCTCTACAACTGTTAGTGTGCCTGTGTGACTGTATTTCCTGATGATAACATTGTGCACTAATCTCTTTACAACTGAATATGAGCAGCTCTAACAGCTGCATCATTTGCTACAATCACCAGACTTGAAGTGACTTTGTTTTAGGCACACAATGTTTTCTGACAGCAGTGAACAAAGACACTTAACTAATGATGCAGTAAACTAGACGGTCAAAAAAAATCCATGCCTCATTGTTGATTAATCAAAATGATAAAAAATTTTACATTTACCAGTGTACAATCTGAAACAATGCATATTTTATCATAGTCAGGCGGCTTAGCTAAATAAAGGGGACATGCTGGACAAAAGCACCACATTTTTCCCACGTGCTCTCTATCACTCTAGGTTTCAATTTTTGGTAGGAGCCACTTCATCAAGATGGCCGATCCAAGATGGCACCCATATAAAGTCTATGAGAACCAATACATCTTCCAAGCCATTCAGAAGGTCAATCTTGGTGTCAAAATCTACATTTTCTGGGTCAAGGAATCATTTAAAGCTGTTGAGAATATCACTAGATGATTATTTGATCAAATAGAAATGTTCATTTTCACCCAGACTGGTAGGCAACTCGCTTCAAGTGCTGCAGCAGAGAATCCTAAAATGAAAATGTTTGGAATCTAATAATTATGTAAATACATGGCCAAAATGAACATATCTATTTGATCATCTAGTGATATTCTCAGTAGCTTTAAATTATTCTTTGACCCAGGAAATGTATATTTTGACACCAAGATTGACCTTCTTAGTGGCTTAGAAGATTTATTGGTTCTCATAGATTTTATATGGCTGCCATCTCCGATCTGCAATCTTGATGAAGTGGCTCCTACCAAAAATTGAAACCTATAGTGATAGAGAGCATGTGGAAAAAATGTGGTGCTTTTGTCCGACGTGTCCCCTTTCTTCCCAAATCTGGTCCTAAGCCGCCTGACTATAATGATGCAGTAAACTAGACGGTCAAAAAAAATCCATGCCTCATTGTTGATGAATCAAAATGATATCAATTGTACATTTACCAGCGTACAATCTAAAAACAATGCATATTTTATCAGTATGGGTGCACAATGACTCTGTTCAGAGGTGTTTGTTGATACAGAGGTATGTTGATATCAGATGATGATGATGATGGTGATCAAAGATGGCCGCCTCAGCTCTTCCCCATCATCTTCAAGATAAGCTGCGGATGAGGAAATGTATAAGTGTTCCAACCATAACCATAAAACCACCTCAATGACAAATACACTACTGGTCAAAAGTTTTAGAACACACCAACTTTTCCAGAATTTAATTGACAATTATGCAGTTTAATGTCTCAGTGTTCTCTGAAATTAATGCACATTTGCAACATTTAAAATTCTTGATGAGCATGATAGTGTTTTGAAAGTAAAAAAAAGATTCAAAATCACATTTTATGTTGGACTAAAGGACTAAAAAAAGACACAAAATGACCCAAAAAAAGACACAAAATGACCAAAAAAAGACACAAAATGACAAAAAAAGACATGAAAAGAATTCAAAAATGGACAAAATAGCCCAAGACTCCATAGAGTTAAGTTGTTAACCCATTTCTTGTTCCCTGAAAAAGGCCTACTTATATAATTCTGAAATGTACATTATTTTCCAGTTTTGGTTAAGCTTACCTTTTTTTATTTACCTCTGGCAGTTCACCACTTACCTTTGGACCCTTTCAAGCTGTTCATTTGACTTGAACTGCTTGGATTTCAATAAAAAACTGGAAAAATTGGGGTGTTCTAAAACTTTTGACCGGGAGTGTACATAATTTATATTAATATATGACTTTTTGTATGTTTTGTCAGTACCTTTGTGAGGTGATACTCGCCATCTACCAGCTGCTCGATGATACTGAAGTGGTCTGTGTTTGTCACATCCTCCATGGTCACGTCAAGTCCTGATGCCTCCAAAGTCTTTAAAGGCAGAACAAATAGGTTCACACACAGACAACTTAACAAAAAAGCTTACTTTTTGTATCTTGTTTACATTATTTTAAAACAGAATATTGTTTGGTTTTGGACAAAACAAAGGTGATTTAAAGAGTGTAAAATACTTGTGATGGGCATTTTTTCAACTATTTTTTGACATTTTATAAACTACACCAATCAAATCAGGGGAAAAAAACTGTAATTAATTGATAAAAAACAACTTATTTTCAATCTAAAAGGTACCCCAGGGAGTTTTTGACCACTAGCTGTACTTTTTTTAAAATAAAAGACCCATTTTGTTTTGTATTCTATTCTTGTATATGCCATCTGTTTCATGCTTTTGTGTTGGTTGACAGTTTCTGTCAACCAGGTAAAAAATCTACATACCTACATATTACAAAATAAACAAAAAAATATATATCATAAAACTTAATTTAAAGACCACAGACCTCTCTCTGCATCGTGGTTGGTGCTAAAGTGAGGACTGAGGCCCCAGCAAGCTAACTAGCTTACTAGCCAGCAAGCTAACTAGCTTACTAGCCAGCAGCTGAATGAATAAAAATTTAACAATGTTTCATCCACACACTTGAGTCACAGTGTAGGAAAACATGTTGTTTTGCCATATGACAGATACAACTTTGTTGGGCTCATTTTCTGTAAGAGTAGCATGAAAACATGGCGGAATCAGCAAACAGCTAGCTAAACAGCTAGCTGTCCGCTAGTTAGCAAGCTACCTTGCTACACTGCTTAACAGCTGCTGTAGCATCGCTCCCTTTCTTCTCCACAATTGAATAAGAATTGTCATTACTTTCATTAATTTAAATTTGATTGTCTGTCATTTTTACAATTTTAATTTTAATGTAAAATATTTGTCACAGTAACTGTTAGAATAAATTGATTATTCTCTATTTTGTTAAATGATTTGATTGCTTGATTATTTTGCTTCTTGCGTGCGTGACGCAGGTCACTATCAAAGGTCAACATTTATATATTAATCAGGCAATATGATTATGATACAATGATTATGTTTGTGTGTTAATGTTGATTTAGAAACTGTGATTACTTTGATTGCATATATTTCATTTGCTTAAACTGATTAAGATTCTATAATCGCAAAGAATATATTTTATGTTTCATATTTTTTAGACTTTAGACATATTTTTTAGACTCCTGTTATATCTGTAAGACATAACAAGGCAGAATGTTTGTCCTAACAAGTTTTGATATCAGGTCAGAACACTGTGAAGGGCAGAAATGATTATTGCCCGGTGACATGACGTGTCCCTGTATTGATTAAAACTGACGAATCAACGGATCAAGAAGGCGGAACTTCCTGGAAGAAATCTACTTTCATGTTTAGTAAACAATTGTTAGGAGAGAGACGAGGTTCAGACTTCACAAACTGAAACCTGTCTGTGTGTATCAGTTTGTATTGTACATTTTTTGACGTATTGTAAGAAAACTATGTTAAATTTAAGACTATACAATTCATCTATCTCTGCCAGAACCGACATTACTGAAATGCACTAAATCTACGCACGACACTTTGCTATGCTATTAATATTATTACTGTTATTATTATTATATATACTGTTGCTGCTATTACTATTATTACTTTATACTGTAATATACTACTATTATTATTATACCGGCCCTATTTTTTAATTATTATTATTATTATTACTATTATTATTATATATCATATTGTTTTACTTATTATTACTTTATTTATATTTTTCATTTTATTTTTATACTGTTATCTATTGTTACATATTATATTATATATATTATATACTGTACTATTATCATTATTATATACCGTCTAGTCACTATAGCATTGTTGCCATCATATCACCAGTTCAATTATTACCATCATCTTGCCAGCCATCCTACCAACTGATGTTCTTTTTTTAACTTCTTAAGTGTCCTTGTTCTTGTTCTATTCTGTGTTTTTCTCTATTGTTGTTTTTATTTATGCTACCTCAGTATTTTATTCTATTGTATTTTATTGTACCTGAATACCGAACTGCTGTGACAACCGAATATCTATCTATCTATCTATCTATCTATCTATCTATCTATCTATCTATCTATCTATCTATCTATCTATCTATTCCCCATCAAACGATCTGCACAGAGAAAATAGGTGAGGTGTTGGAGTCAGATTATTCAATTTTTAAGGTTTCCTCAAGCTATTTTTCTAACATAACCCATAAAAATAATAATGTGGCATATGGTTTACTAACTCCACAGGGCCCCTTTAATAAATAACTCATTTTTTATGCTAACCGAAAAATAGTATTCATGCTCTATCAGCAGCACTGACTTTGTAATATTCTTCCGACTGCTTCCGAAACTCAGGCGAGTCGTTCTCAGCGTTGGCCACAATAATGTGGCAGCTGGAGGAGGAGACTTTGAGCTGAGGGACGAGTTTACTGGGGCTGTTCCTCACCGCCACCTCCCTGCAAAACAGGAGAAACCAGGAGGAGAGAGGAGTCAAACACTGAGAGGAGTCAAATACTGAGAGGAGTCAAACACTGAGAGGAGTTACAGACACACAAACACACAGCGCACTCTACAACACAGCTCATTAACATGGACACAGATTAAATGGATTAATGCAGGATTTCTCAGCTTCCTGCTGATCATAATCCATGTAAGACCCAAACTGTTAGATTTATCAAGTTGTCGTGTGAAGCAAGGTTATAATAGTTTTGGATTTTTCATTAGTTTTAGTTTTAATTTCGTTGTGAATTTTTGTTTTCAAATTCAGTTAGTTTTCGTTAGTTTTTAGAGTGAGTTTGCTAGTTTTAGTTTAGTTTTTATTTTTAGAAAATGCTTAGTTTTAGTTTAGTTTTTATTAGTTTTAGTGTTAGTTTTAGTTTTTTTGTAATGGGGTATTTGTTGGGTGCCAGATTCAATAAGGTCACAATAAATGTTTCCTTTATTTCCTTTGTCTGATCCATCTCAGCTCCAATAAGTTTATTAAGTCATAAAACCAGATGGATTAAATAGATTTAATATCAACCAAAAGAATTACGTATGAAAAAAGTTGACAAAGACGAAAACTAAGGACATTTTCACTATAATTTCAGTTAGTTGTAGTTAGTTTTGTAACCACAAAATACAGTTTCAGTTAGTTATCGTTTTTTTAAAAACTCTCATTTTTATTTTTATTTCAGTTAACGAAAATGTTTTTTCAATTCTAGTTTTCGTTATTTCGTTAGTTTTCGTTAACTATAATAACCTTGGTCTACAGAGGTCTGTTAATCTTACTTCTCTCTAACTCCACACCCCCAGATGTTTTTTTTTCTTTTTTTTTAAACTTGTAGTCTGCAACTGACTGACTCAAGTCAATACTTTTGGGCAATTAATTTGCATAGCTCCCTGTGTGTTATACACTTCTTTTAACATGTAGTACTCCCCAAGACTTCTGCGTTTCCACTGCATGCTACAGCTCTGCTTGACTCGACTTTTTTTGGTACCAGGTGCTTTTCTCTATTTGGTTTTCCAATGCAGGTTGTGCCCCCAGTGGTGGGATGTAACTAAGTACATTTACTCAAGTACTGTACTTAAGTACAATTTTGAGGTACTTATACTTTACTTGAGTATTTCCATTTTATGTAACTTTATACTTCTACTCCACTACATTTAGCTGACAGCTTTAGTTACTTTTCAGGTCGAGATTTAACGCAAAAAATGTGATTAATTTAGAGTGATTAGACTCATAACAGTATATTAAGTAGTTTAAATGAGCCCTGGCTTAAGAAAATTAAAAGGCTGTTTACATAAAAGCATCAATAATAATAATAATGTAATAATATATTTGGAATATATAAAACAGTCTAAGTGGGTCTATTTTGCATAACAAGTACTTTTACTTTTGATACTTCAAGTGCATTTTGATGCTGATACTTTTGTACTTTTACCTCAGTAAGTTTTGAATGCAGGACTTTTACTTGTAGTGGAGTAATTTCACAGTTTGCTATTAGTACTTTTACTTAAGTAAGGGATCTGAATACTTATTCCACCACTGCGTGCCCCCTCAGAGTGTAGAAGAAAAATTGAAAAAGGTTCAGTGTGAGTGTATCACGCGAGGCTAGTCTGCAGCCTGCAGAGACGAGCAGCAACGTGCACACAGCAAAGGTCGTTTATAACAAAACCCTCTTGTCAAAATGTTTTTCTTGCCTTAGCTTAACCCGCCATGTAGCATGCGTGCTCTCAGGCGGAGCTCTGGGGGACATTTGACAAGATCTTCCAGTTCCTGAGCAGCAGAACACGCCACAGCTGGCTGGGCTGGTATGTGGAATTTGATGGCCGTTGGGCGAATGTGTGGCCATGCTGCCCCCCGTGGGCTGCAAACAGAGCATGACTGTGCTGCACGCCATTGCCGAACAGTTGGGGTCGCGAGATGATTTCTGGGGGTTTCGCCAAATCATTTTGGAAGTCAGCTCTGTCTCCACTGTGTTAAAGTGTTCATGTGTTAATGTGTTTTAGTCTTTTTGGTCATTTAATGTCTTTTTTTGGTAATTTTGTGTATTTTTTGGTCATTTTGTGTCTTATTTTGGTAATATTGTGTCTTTTTTTTGGTCATTTTGTGTCTTTTTTGGTCATTTTGTGTATTTTTTGGTAATTTTGTGTCTTATTTTGGTAATTTTGTGTCTTTTTTTTGGTCTATTTTGTTTCTTTTCTGGTGAATTTGTGTCTTTTTGGTCATTTTGTTTCCTTTTTTGGTAATTTTGTGTATTTTTTGGTAATTTTGTGTCTTTTTTTGTAATTTTGTGTCTTTTTTTGTAATTTTGTGTATTTTTTGGTAATTTTGTGTCTTATTTTGGTAATTTTGTGTCTTATTTTGGTAATTTTGTGTATTTTTTGGTAATTTTGTGTCTTTTTTTGGTAATTTTGTGTCTTGTTTTGTAATTTTGTGTATTTTTTGGTAATTTTGTGTCTTATTTTGGTAATTTTGTGTCTTTTTTTGGGGTAATTTTGTGTCTTATTTTGGTAATTTTGTGTATTTTTTGGTAATTTTGTGTCTTTTTTTGGTAATTTTGTTTCTTTTCTGGTGAATTTGTGTCTTTTTGTTTCTTTTTTTGGTCATTTTGTGTCTTTT
Organism: Centropristis striata; assembly: GCF_030273125.1. Classification (NCBI taxonomy): domain Eukaryota; kingdom Metazoa; phylum Chordata; class Actinopteri; order Perciformes; family Serranidae; genus Centropristis; species Centropristis striata. The sequence continues at coordinate 1,998,001 of NC_081517.1, read as the reverse complement.
ATTAGTCATTTTGTGTCTTTTTGGGTAATTTTGTGTCTTTTTTTTGGTCATTTTGTTTCTTTTTTGGTCATTTTGTGTCTTTTTTGGTCATTTTGTGTCTTTTCTTGGTCATTTTGTTTCTTTTCTGGTGAATTTGTGTCTTTTTGGTCATTTTGTTTCCTTTTTTGGTCATTTTGTGTCTTTTTTTAGTCATTTTGTGTCTTTTTTGGTCATTTTGTTTCTTTTTTGGCCATTTTGTTTCTTTTTGGCTTATTGTTTGTGTCATATTGATTATTTTTTGGGTAATTTTGTGTCTTTTCTGACAAATACCAAAGTTTCAAGTTATTCCTTTCCAAGGAGTCTCTGGCTTGAAGCTGACTGTTACACACTCAGGAGGTCAGAATGGACCTTTAAACTTATAGCAAAGGACTTAGATTAAAATTAACAATAAAATACAAAGTGAGCTGGGGTTTGGATGCTAAGCTGGTTCTAAACTAAATACAATGAATCAGGTACTACCCACAACCTTTCCTAACAGAAAATGAAAAAGAGTGAGTTGAGATCAGTAGAGCTGTTGCATTATGCAGTTTAAATGGGGCATAAGCAGACTTTGATCAGTGGAGTTCCTCTTCAAGGGACTTCTTAGCTTTCATACATGACATTCCAAATTAATATGGATTATTGCATAGAGCAGATCAAAAAGTGTTTCTGATTTCTGATTCCTGTAAAAAGTGGGTAACAAATATATCAAGTCAAGGAACGTACTCTGTCATCTTCAAAGGCTCGTTAACGTAGGTGGACAGGATGGGCAGGAGGTCGTATATCCCACTGACCAGTAGAGCACCTGGAAGACAATTAAAGACAAAACTATGTCAGGTAAACTGAACTTCTGAGCATCTTTGCTTCTCCTTCAGTACCCTGTTTGTCAGTCACATCTATCCCATGATGGAGCTACCTTTGATCTGAGGAGTGGTGCTGTACTGGGACCAGTCTGTGGAGAGGACCATGGCAGCCAGGTGAGCCCCAGCAGAGTGGCCACACAGGTACAGACCGCTGAGGGAGAGATCAGTGGGAGTTTATTAAAACAAACAGAGACACAGTGGAAGTTACTCCTGTTGTTATACAGAATTTATTTTCACCTAAATAAAAAGTTTTAATAAAACTACTTGTCATATTTGGCTTCAACTTTGACTGAACATTTGTTCTCACTTTGCAATAAAAATATCGAGATATATATCGTGTATCGATATTCAGCCTAAATCTATCGTGATATGACTTTTGGTCCATATCGCCCAGCCCTTTAGCAGGGTCATTGGGAAAGTTTAAAAAATTAATTCCTTTGCATATATAAAACCCTATAAGACCACTTTGTATAAACCCAAAACTACGTGGTGGGAATGCTTAACCCATAAGAACCTATGGTGACACCCGTGTAACAAACACTTTAAATCTTCTAGAATCTCCCATATTCAGCTTTAGGCTTCACCTTAACTCATTAAATCCCTTAGCAAGACTGTGTGACTGTGACAAGAAGTGACTTTTCCAAAATATGTGTGTGACTGGAAACAGAAATGTGGAAAAGTAGCTAATTTCAAAAAGCTTTTTTTTGTTACTAGGCTAAGTTTAAACCCATTTAACAATTCTAATTCTAATCTAAGTACATTTGACCAAATATAAACAAAAAACAATCCTATCCTATCCTGTCACAATTTCGATATATGTTGTGGAGATGCAAAGAAAAAGGCAAATTTGTGTTTCTGTAAGCAGAGAAGGTGTCTAGTTTATTTATTTTAAAATAAGAAATATCATAAACATAACTTCCATAAACGCTCAATCTAACATATCACTACTGGTCAAAAGTTTTAGAACACACCAACTTTTCCAGAATTTAATTGAAAATGATGCAGTTTAATGTCTCAGTGTCCTCTGAAATTAATGCACATTTGCAACATTTAAAATTCTTTATTGAGCATGATAGTGTTTTGAAAATAAAAAAAAAATTCAAAATCACATTTTATGTTGGACTAAAGGACTAAAAAAAGACACAAAATGACTTACAAAGACATGAAAAGAATTCAAAAATGGACAAAATAGCCCAAGACTCCATAGAGTTAAGTTGTTAACCCATTTCTTGTTCCCTGAAAAAGGCCTACTTGTATAATTCTGAAATGTACATTATTTTTCAGTTTTGGTTAAGCTTACCTTTTTTTATTTACCTCTGGCAGTTCACCACTTACCTTTGGACCCTTTCAAGCTGTTCATTTGACTTGAACTGCTTGGATTTCAATAAAAAAATGGAAAAATTGGGGTGTTCTAAAACTTTTGACCGGTAGTGTATATAAAACCCTTTAAGACCACTTTGTATAAACCCAAAACTACGTGGTGGGAAAGCTTAAGACAAGACTGCTTTACTTCACTTCTGAGAAGCTAACATTTCAAACACAACAAAAGATGATGTCATGTTGTGTAAAAACCAACATGGCTACCTGATGTGAGAATACTGCTGAACAACAGAGACGATACTCTTTCGTACTTGAGACACCATCAGGTCCATGTTGCCTGGAAGAGAAGCAGAGAGATGATATTCCCACTTCATCTTCATAAAACAATCCCCTTTTTCACCATAAAGAGGAACTTGTCATAAATAAAAAGACTTTACCTTTGGGGGCGATGTCGTAGCCGACGGCAACCACCACTACACCTTTATCAACCAGGGGGACGGCCATGAATCCTGACTCCTCTTTGCTGTGAGAGCACAAAGAATCAATGTGAAGAACTTGGGTCAGACATTTAGATCCACAGCGTGATGGAAGAGGACATACAGGAGCGTAGTGCCACAAACACCGGGGAATAAAAAACAGATCAGTATTACACTATAGTCAAATCATCGAAAAAGAAATACCTCTCAAACCAAAATTATGTTTACTGAATATTTACCCGGACAATTTTGTGACCTCCAAAAATGAACAATCCTTACTCAATATTTGTTTTCTGGAAGCTATACATCTTTTGCGCATGGAAAAGGGATAAACCTTGTACTACTTCACAGTGGCTAACAGGGATGTCTTTCTACTTGGCTTTAGAAAAAATAAGCTACACCTCGAAAAACAAGCTTGACAAGTTTTGGAAAATCTGGAAGGTTTTCTGTAATTTCCTTGAGAAAAATTATATTGAAGTAGATGGCTGGAATGATGAGCTGAACTGAAGATTTATTTATCTTTTTGTTTTATCTTGATTTAGCATACACATTTAGAGCTTAACGGACATGTGTATGTATCTGTGTGTGTGTATAGATATATGTATGTATATATTTATCTACTTATTTTTTTATTTTTTTATTTTGTGGTTATAAAGCCCCCCCCCCTTTTTTTCTCTCTCTCTCTCTCTCTCTCTTTCCCCAGTTATTTATTTATTATTTTTATTTATTTATTTATTTTTTATCATAATTATTGCTATCATTATTGTTATTATTTTTTCTTGTATGTGCCTTCTTGTTCTATGTTGTTCACCGTTTGTAAATTAACAAAATGTGCAATAAACATATGTTTAAAAAAAAAAAAAAAAAAAAGGATTACACTATAACATGGAAAGTTTATTGCTATAACAATCAGTTATCATGTTTTAACATATAACATTTCACGTTTTAACAAGATATTTTCACTTTATTACAACTGTAGGAGCCTAAAATGCAGTTTTTGTGGTTAATAGAATAATTTAATTTCATAAGAATTAAGACTAGGAATATTTACAATATGTACATGTTTTGATATTTACAATATTTGTGGATGGATATTTTTGTTTGTGTAAAGGTAATTTGGTAGGTAATGTGAATTTGTGGTCAGTCAGGACAAGCGGGGAGTGCCGTTTAGTTTTTTTTACCTCTCCTCTCTATCTCTATCTCTCCACTACGTTGTCATTATGCTTATAGGACGCAATTTGCATTTAATTTTGTGACATTTTATATTTCTGTATTTTTCCTGCATTTTTCTGAGTAAATATTTCAAGTTTACCAGCTGGTCCCTTGTGAAAAGTTTTCTTATAACAGTAACCTTTTACATTTCATGTCATAACAATAAAGCCTGCTAGAGCATATTGTTATAACTTGAAATGTTAGAGCAAAATTAAATAGTTGTATGTTGGAATAACATGACAATATCTTGTTAAAACATGATAACTTCTTTGATACAACCATAAACTTTTCATGTTATACCATGATCAGTTTTATATTTCCTGGCGTGGCAGCACTTTAGTTAGAACACAACACTGTACCTGAGAAACTGCCAGTAGCCTCCATGTATGTAAATAACCAGAGGGACATCTGAAACAGATGGAAATGAGCCTGTTAGTCATCACACATTATCTATGATTCTGCATATCTGAAGCATTTAGATGTTTTGACAGCAGTGGTGGAAGAAGGATCCAGATCCCGTACTTAAGTACAAGTACTAATACAACACTATGAAATTACTCCACTACAAGTAAAAGTCCTGCATTCAAATTCGTTCGTTCAATTCGTTACTTGAGTAAAAGTACAAAAGTATCAGCATCAAAATGCACTTAAAGTATCAAAAGTAAAAGTACTTGTTATGCCGAATGGACCCACTCAGATTGTTTTATATATTCTAAATATATTATTACATTATTTGTATTGATGATTTTATGTAAGCAGGGTTTTAATTTTGTAACCATATGGCTCATTTAAGTACTTAATATACTGTTATAAGATTTGATAAAATAAAAAATGTCTAATCACCTTAAATTGATCATATGTTTTATGTTGAATCTCGACCTGAAAAGTAACTAAAACTGTCAGCTAAATGTAGTGGAGTAAAAAGTACAACATTTGCCTCAAAATGTAGTGAAGTAGAAGTATACATTTAGAGAAAATAGAAACACTCAAGTAAAGTACAAGTACCTCAAAATTGTACTTAAGTACAGTACTTGAGTAAATGTACTTTGTTACTTTCCACCACTGTTTGACAGTCACACATGTCCGTACCCAGAGAGTTGGTGGTGGGGATGTAGACGTCCAGCTTCTCTCCATCTCCGTCTCCGTACGGCACGCTGAGCAGCGTCTGAGCCAGACCACGGGCACGCTCCGTACCTAAACACAGGTTATAAAGCATGACATTGAAGGGGACACACGGGCTAAACCAGTAGTTCTCAACCTTTTTGAGTCGCGACCCCCAATTTAACATGCATGTTGTCAGAAAATGATGAAAAAAAGACAGAAAATGACCAAAAAAAGACACAAAATGACCAATAAATTAAACAAAATGACCAAAAAAGAAACAAAATGACCAAAAAAGACACAAAATGACCAGAAAAGACACAAAATGACCAAACAAGACAGAAAATGACCAAAAAAAGACACAAAATGACCAGAAAAGACACAAAATGACAAAAAAAGGAAACAAAATTACCAAAAGACAGAAAATGACCAAAAAAGACAGAAAATGACCAAAAAATGAAACAAAATGACCAAGAAAGACACAAAATGACCAAAAAATGAAACAAAATGGGGCGTCCCGGTGGCTCACACCGGTAGAGCGCTGACCATGTATGCAGTGTGCTGCGGTGGAGCCGGGTTCGAATCCGGCCTGAGCTCCCTTTGCCGCATGTCTTCCCCTCTATCACCCCCTTTCAATCTCTCACTATCAATAAAGCAACAAAAAAAATGCCAAAAAAAAATGAAACAAAATGACCAAAAAAGACACAAAATAACCAAAAAAAGACACAAAATAACCAAAAAAGACACAAAATGACCAAAAAATGAAACAAAATAACCAAAAAAGACACAAATTGACCACAAAATGATCAAAAAAAGACACAGAATGACCAAAAAAAGACACAGAATGACCAAAATAGACACAAAGACACAAAATGACAAACAAAAAACCCCACAAAAAGACATTAAGTGACCAAAAACACATGAACACATGAACACTTTAACACAGTGGAGACAGAGCTGACTTCCAAAATGATTTGGCGACCCCCAGAAATCACCTCGCGACCCCAATTGGGGTCCCGACCCCAAGGTTGAGAACAGCTGGGCTAAACAATGTGATGAAATAAACAGTCAGACGATATCAGTTCATCCACCAAACCAATCACTGTTATTATTTCATTCTGTCATTATGGACAATGTTGCAAATCATTTTGAGTAATATTGGATCAATGTGTTGAATTCTTGATTTATTATGTATCTAACTCACTGGTATGGACAGGCATTTATTATTATTATTATTATTATTTGTTAGAGCCATTTTGTACATTGTGGAGAAGCTGACAAATAATTCAGATTTGTATTTCATAGTTCATAGTTCCTTATTGAGGTTGTAGGAATGCCTATTGGTTCGTAGGAATTGCACTCTTCTTATTGGCTGAGACGTGTGTAACGTCATAATTGCTTACTTTGTTTTAATTAAGATTATGGAGACGAGGAGAGCACACTAGTTCTTGACCATGCTCATAATCATTATATTTTGGATTGCTGCAGTTTATTGTTTGTAATGCTCAAACGAAAGGTTTTCAATAATAATGAGAAAGAAACTGGGATTTTTTCGGCTTAAGACACATAAACTACATCCTCACGCTCCATAATTGAAGTGTGCGTTTTAAAGTAAAACTAGACGGAGCCACACTAACATCATTATTATTATTATTATTATTATTATATTTATGTATATGCTGTAGTTGTTTTATATTTCAACACTTTTATCATGAGGCCCATGGGAGGCCACAGGGATAAATAAGGCTGATATTAGGGAGTAAAAAATGTCTGGTTTTGCGTCTTTTGTGGTTGTTTTGTTTCCTTGTGGTCAATTAAATCTCTTTGAGTAACATTTTGGTGAAGGTCAAGTGGGCCCCTGACACTTCCAGTCCCTGGGTCTGAGCCCAGTCGGCCTGTTCAGGAAACCATCCATGCATGAATGGCAACATCCCCAATTTAAGTCCTGCTTAGGACCTTTGTTGTATGTCCTTCCCAACATGATCTCACAGAAATCCGTGAAATAGCCACGGATTTCGCTTAACTCAAAATCCGTGTAATAGTCACGGATTCGCTCAAATTTCCGTGAAACTGACATGGATTTCGCTACAATGCAAGTTAATGACAGTCATATCCCGTGGCTATTCCAACATACAAAGTGATTATGTACATTCACTGAGTGAATATTTAGAAAATAAAACATATATTTCTCGCTAGAAATGTGATCAAAATCCATTTTTATGCAGAAACAAAGTCAAAATATTGATTTTTTTCACTAAAAATGAGAGAACTGTCCGCCATGTTTTTTGTTCTGACCGCCGGGACCTTGAAAGTCACGTGACTTGGAACAAACCAATAGCCACGAGATATGACTGTCATTAACTTGCATTGTAGCGAAATCCGTGTCAGTTTCACGGAAATTTGAGTGATTCCGTGGCTATTCCACGGATTTTGAGTTAAGCTAAATCCGTGGCTATTTCACGGATTTCTGTGAGACCAGGTTGGTCCTTCCCCATGTAACTCTTCTTATTTCCTACCCAAAGCAAAAGTGTATTCATTCATTTACGGTCTTAATTCTATAGAAGAGGAAGGGCAACATATTTTAACATACGTTTTTTATTTTGAATGCCCCAATTAAGTCATTTCGTGTGAACAGAAGAAGGAGCATGTTTATGGCTTTTCCTTTCTTTGTAAAAACTCTGTTTACACCCTTCAAAGATTCTACTCCTTAATACATACTCCTATCTATCTACAGTAGTATTTCACACTTTTTTTGTTAGTACATAATTCCATATGTGTTCATTCATAGTTTTGATGCCTTCAGTGAGAATCTACAATGTAAATAGTCATGAAAATAAAGAAAAACGCATTGAATGAGAAGGTGTGTCCAAACTTTTGGCCTGTACTGTATCTATCTATCTATCTATCTATCTATCTATCTATCTATCTATCTATCTAGAGTTTTAAAGGAATACCTTACGCCCCAAATTATTGTTTATACACAAGAAAACTTTCTTGCAGTGAACTAGAGAAAATCTTGTTCACGTGATGTAAATGGGGCCACATTTAACAGCAGCAAATCCAAATTAAAACAGCAGGCATATGATTGTTTATGCTGTAGGATTTTAAATAGTAAGGTTTTAAAAACAATGCATGATGAATGATGGATTATATTGCACGAGTCGTGTGAGAGTTTGCAGACAGGTGCATCTCAATACATTAAAATATGAGGGAAAAGTCCATTTCCAGTAGTTCAAGTCAAATAAAACCACTAAAAACACAGAATAAAGCAGTTTCGTGTTTAAAACCAGAGTTTCTTTAATGGTGGTCAACATGTCGACATCTATCTATCTATCTATCTATCTATCTATCTATCTATCTAAGTTGTCCTGGAAATCTTCACAAAACAACACCAGAATAGTCACCAATATGTAACTATGACATCTTTAGCCTGAACACATTTAATTCAAAACATATGAAATATATTTAATGTATTAATATGTCCTTCCCCATGTAACTCTTCTTATTTCCTACCCAAAGCAAAAGTGTATTCATTCATTTACGGTCTTAATTCTATAGAAGAGGAAGGGCAACATATTTTAACATATGTTTTTTATTTTGAATGCCCCAATTAAGTAATTTTGTGTTAACAGAAGGTTTAGGTTTAGGGCTTTTCCTTTCTTTGTAAAAACTATATTTACACCCTCCAAAGATTCTACTCCTTAATACATACTCCTTCTATCTATCTACAGTAGTATTTCACACTTTTTTAGTTAAGTACATAATTCCATATGTGTTTATTCATAGTTTTGATGCCTTCAGTGAGAATCTACAATGTAAATAGTCATGAAAATAAAGAAAAACGCATTGAATGAGAAGGTGTGTCCAAACTTTTGGCCTGTACTGTATCTATCTATCTATCTATCTATCTATCTATCTAAGTTGTCCTGGAAATCTTCACCAAACAACACCAGAATAGTCACCAATATGTAACTATGACATCTTTAGCCTTCACACATTTAATTCAAAACATATGAAATACATTTAATGTATTAATATGCCCTTCCCCATATAACTCTTCTTATTTCCTACCCAAAGCAAAGGTGTATTCATTCATTTACGGTCTTAATTCTATAGAAGAGGAAGGGCAACATATTTTAACATATGTTTTTTTATTTTGAATGCCCCAATTAAGTAATTTTGTGTGAACAGAAGAAGGAGCATGTTTAGGGCTTTTCCTTTCTTTGTAAAAACTCTGTTTACACCCTCCAAAGATGAAGTTGTCCTGGAAATATTCACAAAACAACACCAGAATAGTCACCAATATGTAACTATGACATCTGTAGCCTTAACACATTTAATTTAAAACATATGAAATGTATTTAAGTCAAGCTACCAATCGACTGTCGCGTTATAATAGATACATAATTTGTCTAAACACCTGTGTTCCTCCGGCCTGTCTGGTCGGTTCAACCGGATCTCTGCGCCTTTTGTTGTGTGTGTGAAATATGATGTTAGTGTTAAACACCGACCTTCCTTCAGAGCCTTGACGTGAGCCTTGATGACGTCGTCTGCAGACATCCTGTGCGACCACCGGCTGGGGGAATACTGCCTCTGGAGCTCCTGTCACACGGAGAGAAGCTGTCAGCCGGGCGGCCATGAAGCTCAGCACACACCGACCACCATGAGCCGCAGATCAGAAACACCGTAAACACGGTAAACACGGTAAACAGCGCCCTCCGCAGCCTGCAGCAGCGCTCTGCTGCCGGGATGACGTCACTCAGCTGCTTTTATTATTGGTTGTTAACCCTTCTAATGCACAACATGGGTCTAAAATGACTCATTCATTCAAAGTTGATTTAAAATTAAATGACCTAATACTATAATAATAGTAATTTGTTTCAAATAGTTACTTTCCACACTCATATATTTAATATATTTAATTAATAAATTAACATGCATGTTGTCAGAAAATGATGAAAAAAAGACAGAAAATGACCAAAAAATGAAACAAAATGACCAAAAAAAGACACAAATTGACCACAAAATGATAAAAAAAAAGACACAGAATGACCAGAAAAGACACAAAATGACCAAAAAAGACATAAAATTGACCACAAAATGATCAAAAAAAGAGCTGTTAACCCTTTGATGCACAACATATGGACAACCCTCCTAATGCACAACATGGGTCAAAAATGATTCATTCATTCAAAGTTGATTTAAAATGAAATGACCTAATACTATAATAATAGTAATTTGTTTCAAATAGTTACTTTCCACACTCATATATTTAATATATTTAACATGTTTATGTATCATTTTGTCACACATACACCTTCAAAATAAAGTGTTACCATATCTTGCTTAAGTCACAAAGGCATGTTCAAAATATTGCCTAAACCACATTTTATTTTGACTTAGGCATAATAAATCCGCTTAAGTCACACACTTGACATAGGCCATTATCTTAAAGGGGTAAAATCACATGATCTGATCAACTGAGGATCGAGGAGATTTTACCACAGGTGGCTATGAGGAGATGATTTAGGCAAAAAAAAACCAATTTTGACAAAAAATGACGTTGGCGATTATTTTAACAGTGTGACGATTTTAAGGTGACACAACATGAGTGTGTTTTATGCACAGGTCAAAATAGAGATTTTGGCCTATTTTCCTGAAACAAGTCTTCTTTTAAAGTAGAGGAAATACTTTTACTACACTACTTACTTACTCACAGTTACTATCAGTGGTGGGAAGTAACTAAGTACATTTACTCAAGTACTGTACTTCAGTACAATTTTGAGGTACTTTTACTTTACTTGAGTATTTTATGTAACTTTATACTTCTACTCCACTACATTTTGAGGCAAATATTGTACTTTTTACTCCACTACATTTAGCTGACAGCTTTAGTTACTTTTCAGATTCAACATGGAAAAATACTATATATTTAATATGATTACACATTTATAAAACATAACAGTGTATTAAGTAGTTAACATTAGTCATATCTGGACAACATTAAAATGCTACTTATATAAATGCATCAATACAAATAATCTTATAATATATTTAGAACACATAAAACAATCTGAGTGGGTCCACTCTGCATAACAAGTACTTTTACTTTTGATACTTTAAGTTAATTTTGGTGCTGATACTTTTGTACTTTTACTTCAGTATGTTTTGAATGCAGGACTTTTACTTGTAGTGGAGTAAATTCACAGTGTTTTATTAGTACTTTTACTTAAGTAAGGGATCCTAATACTTCTTCCACCACTGGTTACTATACTACTACTGTCTATTTGCGTCTATACATTTACTAAATACACAAAATGTTAGCGTTATATAAAGCCTCATTTGCATGTTTAAACATAAAATAATCCCCTAAATAATAAACAAATACATTAATATCTAATTATTAAATTAGCCTAATACAATCTTCTGCTAAACTCAACAATCCTGCAAAGAGAAAACACTTAAAATCAAACTCTTACATCTTTCTTCATTTCAGTCCAGTGCATCATTGTATCTCTTTAAGTCCGCTGGCAGATGAATCCGAGCTCCATGTGCGCAGCTGTGAACTTTAGACTTTGACTCACAGATGATTTACACAGTTTGAAAAGCAAACTGATCGAAAAGGTTTCTGACTGCTGCGGCCATAGATATAATATGGCTGAGACCTTGAAAACGTGTTTAGAGCCGGGTTAAAGAGGAAATAACAGCTGTCAGTGTGAGGAGGGTCTCAGTCTAACTGCAGTCCTGCAGGCCACAGAACACGCCCACTTCACTTTATTTATAGAGCCTTTAAGACAGCGTTAGCTGATACAAAGTGCTGTACACTCAAAAAAACAATTAAGCCAAAAATGTGGACTTTATGTAATTTAATTACATGTAAATTTTCCATGTAATTTTGTTACATACGTTGAATTTAAAAGGTCAAATTAAATGCAATGTTTTCCTTTCATTTAAAAGTAACATAAATAAATTAAATAATATTAATGCAAATTACATAAACTTAATGTGTAAATTTACTTAAAGTTTATGTATACTTTTACATAAACCTTATGTGTTTCTTTATTAACATTAAGCACCAAATTGGGGCAACAGATTACTGTTTAGGGAACACATATTCAACATTAATAAGTTGCTTATTAGCATGCAAATAAGTAACATATTGGCTCTTAATTAGTCATTATTAAGTAGTTATTAATGCCTTATTCTGCATGGAATTATTATACAACCAGTAAGACATTAACTAAGAGTTTTCCTTCAATAACCTCAGAATTATTGCTTATTAGTAGTAAGTAAGGAAGGTTTTTATATTTTTTTAATTTTTTAATTTTTTATATTTATATATTAGAGTTATGATCTTAATAAGCTTTACTTCGTATGGACTTTATAAGTCTCTTTAACTTTATATGTAATATTGAATGAACTCATAAGGTTTATGTAAAAGTATACATAAATTTTATGTAAAGTTTATGTAGAAATTTGCATTAACGCTATTTAATTTATCTATATTACTTTTTAATGAAAGAAAAACATTGCATTTAATTTGACCTTTTACATTCAACGTATGTAACAAAATTACATGGAAAATTTACATGTAATTAAATTACATAAAGTCCACATTTTTGGCTTGATTTGAGTGTACATGGCAGGACAGATCAACAATAAAAACAATAAAAACAAAGAACAAGCAAAAACAACTAAAACAAAGCGAGTCTCATGCTGGGTCAAACAAAAAACAGTAAATAAAAGTGGGTTTTAAAATGAATCTCAATTTTAAAATGAATCTTAATTCTAAAAAACCACAAAGAACAAATAAAAACAAAAAATAAAACAGAGCAAAGGCTCATGTTGAGTTAAAAGCCAGTGAATAAAAATTTACTAGATTAAAGTGGCAAATCTACATGAAAAAAAGTCGCAGATTTAAGAGATTTAAAGTGGCGAATCTGCACGAAAACAGTCGCAGATTTACGAGAAAAAAGTGGGAAAAAGCAACTTTTTTTTCCCGGATTCACCACTTTAAATCTCATAAATCTACACCTTTTTTTCTTGTAGATTTGCCACTTTAATCTCGTAAACTTTTTTTCTCAAAATATTATTTTTGTATGTTTTTTTAAACATTCTGGCTGTATGTAATATCCTCCAATATTCTCTAGGGTTGAAATTTGGAATTTGCAAGTATTTCAATGAGTGTCCTATTAAGGGTTAATCCAAACCAACATTTCTTTCCACACTAAAGCTGATGTTAAAATAATTAGATTATTCTGTTTCTTTTTATCTCTCTCTTTCTGTCTCTGTTGTCTGTCTCTGTGCGTGATGCAGGTCAAAGATCAAAGGTCACTATCAAATGCATGCATACGTGTGTGTGTGCTGTCTCTCTATGCATTTATATATTAATCATGCAATATGATTTTGATACAATGATCATGTTTGTGTGTTGATATTGGTTTAGAAACTGCGATTACTTTAAATACATATATTCCATTTGCTTAAACTTAGTAAGATTCTATAATCACAAAGAATATATATTTTATATTTGTCTCCAAATTATATCTCTGTAAGACATAACAAGGCAGAAGGTTTTGTAATAAAACTATGTTAAACTGAGAACTTGGACGTTTCCTGCTCATCATTCCCCATCAAACGATCTGCACAGAGAAATAGGTGAGGATTTTCGGTTGGTGTCAGATAATTCAATTTTAAAGGTTTCCTCAAGCTATTTTTCTAACACTAACCAGGTTGTTTTTGGTCCTAAACCAAACAGTGTAGTTTTTGTGAAATAACCCAACTAATAGGCTTTTTGCCACAAGCCAAGTAGTTTTGGCGCATAATCAAACTGCCAGTCAGTGGCGGTTCTACACAGGGGCCTCCAGGGGCCACTGCCCCTGTAAAGAAGCCCTTGGCCCCTGCTGTGGCCCCTGTGTCAAATTAATAATAAAATGATCAGTTTGTAAAGATGAGAGACAGAACAATTCTTCCCTATTTTTTTGAGAGAGAGAGAGAGAGAGAGAGAGAGATGTGTGTGTGTGTGTGTGTGTGTATATATATATATATATATATATATATATATACAAAGATCATTCTCACTTTATTGCACTTTGAAAATAAAAATTTTGTGCACAAAAATTAGAAATGTCATTGTCGTACAAAAATAGTTGTTATTCTTGGTAAGTCTCATTGTTTCAATCAATGTATTTACATCTTCCAAATGTAATTAAATTCAATTTTTAAATAAGCTAAAATAAAATAAAGGTTTTGAATGCTTAAATATAATCTTTGTCGTTTTTTAATGTGCCCCTCTGATTAAACACTGGCCCCTCCTTGGCCCTCACAGTAAAACTGGTGAAGAACCGCCACTGCTGCCATTGTTTAGAGAGTGTGTCCTGCAGATAAACCAGACACTGCACAGCTGCTTTGTGGGAAGTAAAAGTCATGGCACTTGATATAAAACTACAAAATAATGCACATTTGTAAATGGTATTGAATTATATAAGTGGTTCATAATGGTTTGTTGTAAACTGACGCACTACTATTCTACTGCTCCCTAAACAATTCCAAAACTTTTCATTACTCTTGGCATTTACTGTCACAGTTAAAGGCCAATTTTGAGATTTTTTTCTTTCAGTTGTGGACATTTATGTTTATCATGTTCTTTGATTTTTCAAGTGCATTCAACACCATCCAACCCAACATACTCAAAAACAAGCTCACAGAGATGGAGTGGATCTTTCCTTCATCTCCTGGATCACAGATTACCTGTCAGGAAGACCACAGTATGTCAGGTTGGGGAACTGTGTTTTTGGTCCCTAAACCAAACAGTGTAGTTTTTGTGAAATAACGCAACTAGTACACCCAGAAGTACTTCCTTCTGCAATAAGACTATATAATTCATCTACCTCTGCCAGAACCAAGTACTCAATTACTGAAATGCACTAAATCTACGCCCGACACTTTGCTATGCTATTAATATTATTACTGTTATTATTATATATACTGTTGCTGCCATTACTATTATTACTATATACTGTAATATACTACTATTATTATTATTATTATACCGGCCTTATTTATATATTATTATTATTATTATTACTATTATTATTATATATCATATTATTTTACTTATTACTTTATTTATATTTTTCATTTTATTTTTATATTGTTATCTATTATTACATATTATATTATATATAATATACTGTACTATTATTATTATTATTATATACCGTCTAGTCACTATAGCATTGTTGCATCATATCACCAGTTTAATAATTACCATCATCTGCCAACCATCCTACCAACTGATGTTCTTTTTTTTAACTTCTTAAGTGTCCTTGTTCTTGTTCTATTCTGTGTTTTTTTCTATTGTTGTTTTTATTTATGCTACCTCAGTATTTTATTCTATTGTATTTTATTGTACTTGAATACCGGACTGCTGTGACAACCGAATTTCCCTTCAGGGATGAATAAAGTGATCTATCTATCTATATATCTATCTATCTACAGTTGAAACCAGAAGTTTACATACACTATATAAAAAGACACATATGCTTTTTTTCTCACTGTCTGACATGAAATCAGAGAATCACTTTTCCTGTTTTAGGTCCGTTAGGATTACCAAAATTATTTCTATTTACTAAATGCCAGAATAATGAGAGAAGGATTTTTTTAGACAATTTTTTATTACTTTCTTCAAAGTCAGAAGTTTACATACACTAACATTATTATGCCTTGAAACAATTTGGGAAAGCCCAGTGTGTGTCCAAACTTTTGGCCTGTACTGTATCTATCTATCTATCTATCTATCTATCTATCTATCTATCTATCTATCTATCTATCTTGGACGACACTGCTATTGTGGCGTGTATCAGGAATGGACAGGAATCTGAATATAGGGATCTGATAAAAGCCTTCAGTGACTGGAGAACAAGAACTATCTCCTACTGAACACCTCAAAGACTAAGGAAATGATCATAGATTTCCACAGGTTCAAGCCCCTCCTTCAGCCAGTGAATACCTGTGGGGTGGACATGGAGGCAGTGGCGGTTCTAGACCAATTTTACTGTGGGGGCCAAGGAGGGGCCAGTGTTTAATCAGAGGGGCACATTAAAAAATGGCAAAGATGATATTTAAGCATTCAAAACCTTTATTTTAGCTTATCTAAACATCTCATTTAAGTATATTTGGAAGATACAAATTGATTTAAACAACTTTATTTTGAAAGTGCAGTACAGTCAGAATGATCTTTTTTTTTATATACACACAATATTTTATTGCACAATTAAACTATGATACAATGTAACATTCTGGGTTCCTTTTGTGTACAATGAGATATTGTTTGAACAAAAATTGGTAAGAATTGTTCCATTGTTCATCGTTATAAATGGATCATTTTATTATTAATTTGACACAGGGGCCACAGCAGGGGCCAAAGGCTTCTTCACAGGGGCAGTGGCCCCTGGAGGCCCCTGTGAAGAACCGCCACTGCATGGAGGTGGTGCCAAGTTCTAAGTATCTAGGTGTATAACTGGATGCTGCAGATGTTTTATCAGTCTGTGGTGGTAGTGTGTTGTTTTATGCTGCAGCATCACACACAGAGATGAAGGCGGTTAGACAGACTGGTCTAAAAAAAATATATCTTTAAATACCCGGATCATCCGCTACACAAAAGCTTTATGGACCAAAAAAACAACAATGGACGGCTCCTCTCTCTACCCGCCAGGCTGACTGTATGACCTGTGCTCTGATTGGTCAGCGACTCATTTCTCTCACATCTGGTTGGTTCAAAGCGTGTCACGTGGCTCTACGCCCATTGGTAGTGGTTCCCAGGTATCATGTCAAAATGTCTAAAAGAACTTCAGATCACTTAAGTGTATATACAGTGGAATTATGTGCAATACTACTAGCAATAGAATGGGTGGAGGAGAGGAGGGACAAGAAGATAACAATATGTAGTGACTCAGTGTCAACACTCTTAAGCATTAAAAGCAGGAAAGCAGAGTCACATCAGGAAATATTATATGAAGTATTGCTAAAAACATCCAGACTAATACAGCAGGGGAGGGAAATAACATTCATGTGGGTTCCAGCTCATTTAGGAATTCAAGGAAATGAAAAAGCAGATAAAGCCGCTAAGGAGGCAGTAAAGAAAGAGGAGGTGGAAATGAAAGTAAAATTATCAAAAACAGAGGGGAAAAGTTTAGTACGGAAGGAAATAAACAATCAATGGAACCAATACTGGAAGAACCAGGAGAAAGGGAGACATTTATATAAATTACAAAGTGTAGTAGGAGAGGTGGGATGTTGTGGAGACAACCGAACAGAGCAAGTCATCATGAGCAGAATACGAATAGGACATAGTAAACTGAATAATACACTTAGTATAATAGGAAAACATCCAACGGGGCAGTGTAACTGTGGGGAGATGGAGACAGTGGAACATGTGTTGATAGCATGTGCTGGATATGAAAGAGAGAGGGAAGAGATGAGGATCGGGCTGCGGAGGGAAGGAATGGAGGGAAACAGTTTCAAGAATTTAATAGAATGTGGGAAAACTAAGGAAGGAAGGAGAAACATCATGAGATTCCTTATCTCAACTGGATTAATTAAAGGATTATAATAAAAGGGAAATGAGAAGGAAATAAAATCCAGCAGATGGCGGTAAATGCAACATTAAGGATGCCCACTGCCATTAAACTCCAAAGAAGAAGAAGAAGAAGAAGAAGAAGAAGAAGAAGAAGAAGAAGAAGAAGTACGCCCATTGGTTGAATTTGAGATAAAGCAGAGCACAGCGCGCCACTTTCAACATTTGTGCCTAAGGAAAGTCTTCCTGTGCGGTTTAGATAGTAATATATCTGTTATTTATTCAATAGTTTTTGTTTTCTGTTAACTGTAGCTTCTTTAAATAGAAATGGAGTGTATCGATTTCCCAAGAGTTCTTCCAAACTCACCGAGAAAAGCCAGAGGACAAATTCAGGTTCGTATCTCATTCATTCAACATTTACTGTTAATAATAATAATAATAATAATAATAACGCATTAATCTAGGTAAACAGGACATAGTTAATGTGAGGTGTCTTTTTAATAATAATGCCATGTTTCATTGACTTTCTGCTGAACTTTACTGGCTTCAGTGTGACTAAAATCCCTCCTCTGCTGTTGTCTGCAGGTTATTTTTGGACCGATGTTTTCAGGAAAAAGGTGAGTTTGCATTCAGAAACATAACAACAGCATGTTTATTTACAGGTATAGCTAGCTGTTCTTATTCATATTCACTGTTTGAAACAATATTTTGCGCCCAGACTGTAACATCCCGCCAAATATTCTCCATTGTTTACCAGCTCCAGCTGTCTTCATGTGTTATAAAACCTACAGCTGCTACAGTATGTTATATTATATTATAGCAGCACACTTTTAGCTGCACTTTACACTAATAATATCATATAATAATGGTCCATAATGATGTGAAGTTGCATATTTTTAATTGAAAAACGCAACCTCCCCACCCACCGCCAAATATGTGCAGCAAAGATTTCCATAAAAACTTAAGAAAAAACACTGTAACCATTGCATGTTCATGCAAAAACGTACATATGGGTTTTTTTCACTGATGTTAACTTAATTATTGTCTTAATTATTGTTTCCTTTTTTTGGTCAATTTGTGTCCTTTTTTTTTGGTCAATTTGTGTCTTTTTTGGTCATTTTGTGTCTTTTTTTGGTCATTTTGTGTCTTTAATAATGGTCCATAATGATGTGAAGTTGCATATTTTTAATTGAAAAACGTAACTTCCCCACCCACCGCCAAATATGTGCAGCAAAGATTCCCATAAAAACTTAAGAAAAAACACTGTAACCATTGCATGTTCATGCAAAAATGTACAGATGGGGGTTTTCACTGATTTTAACTTAATTATTGTCTTAATTATTGTTTCCTTTTTTTGGTCAATTTGTGTCCTTTTTTTGGTCAATTTGTGTCCTCTTTTTGGTCAATTTGTTTCCTTTTTTGGTCATTTTGTGTCTTTTTTGGTCATTTTGTGTCTTTTTTGGTCATTTTGTGTCTTTTTTTGGTCATTTTGTGTCTTTAATAATGGTCCATAATGATGTGAAGTTGCATATTTTT
The DNA here is from genome assembly GCF_030273125.1 of Centropristis striata. NCBI lineage: Eukaryota > Metazoa > Chordata > Actinopteri > Perciformes > Serranidae > Centropristis > Centropristis striata. The sequence goes on along the minus strand of NC_081517.1, from coordinate 1,978,898 downwards.
AATTGAAAAACGAAACCTCCCCACCACCGCCAAATATGTGCAGCAAAGATTTCTATAAAAACTTTAGAAAAAACACTGTAACCATTGCATGTTCATGCTAAAATGTGCATATGGGGGTTTTCACTGATGTTAACTAAATTATTGCCTTTTTGTTTTGCAGCACTGAACTTATGCGAAGAGTGCGCCGGTTCCAGATAGCCCAGTATAACTGCTTGGTGATCAAATATGCCAAAGACACACGTTATTCTGACACAGGCATGGCCACGCATGATCAGTGAGTCTCTTCATTTAATACTGTTTTTGTATCAGCTCATATAAACATTAATATACTTTTTTTTTTTTAAAGTATATCTTTATTAGTAATTATGTTTCACAACTTATTCACATATACAACATTTTCTCTTTTTTTTTTGTTTAATCTATATTTTTTTTATTTATATCTATCTATTACATATGGAGATGTTGTTAGCATGCTCCCATATGTCCGCCTCCATATCTTCATCTATTGCCACCCCAAGATCCTGAGCCCATTTTTGCATAATTGTATTTTTAGTCTTATTGGACTTATGAAAGGCCTCATAGCATCTTCTTACTATAGCTTTATTGTTATGTATTTTGTATAGTAGTTGTTCAATTGGTGACATTTCCAAAGTAAATTTATGCCGAATTGGATTCTGTATAAAGCTTCTGACTTGCAAGAACCTAAAGAAATGTGTGTGTGACAGCTTATATTTCAATCTTAATTGATCAAATGACATCATTCTGTCTCCTTCAAATAAGTCTTTCAAAGTTGTGATTCCAGCACTTTCCCACAGAGCAAACCCACTATCAGTCATACCTGGGAGAAAATCTGTATTTCTTTGAATTGGAGTAATTGGAGATAAAACATCAATTCTTTTTTCCCATTTCTTAATCATGTCCCAAGCCTTTAGTGTGGATTTCACAATGAAATTACCATCTGCAATCTCTAGTTTATTCCGATTCAGGATAAATGGGAGACTAGCTAATTGCAACGGTTTATTAATATACTTTTTGTATTTGGGGATGTGGCAATACATCAACAGAAAAGACACCTTTAGTCTTTGTAACCTTCTTCATTAGTTCAGTTTTAATTTGTACACCTCCTTATGCAAGTTCTCCTACAAGAACAAATACAACATGCATATTAGAAACATGAAATTATATTTGTTTGCATGTACTGAACTGCAGAGAGTAAAATAGAGGTTATTTAAAAAAAAAAAAAAATGAAAAGTGGGTTTGCTGAAAGGATATCTAAGTACAGCAATAAGCTTATTGTCTAAAAGTGAACATTTTATTTTGAATTGGACAAAGTTAGAATTTGCTTTTGAAAATAGACATACAGATACAGTGAGGAGTGATCTGTCTCACCCTTATCACAAGAGGACCTCTAGTGGTGAGATTCATTGGTAGATGTAGATTTTTGTTTGACTTCTACATACAACAGGAAGTCATCAGCAAAGTATTTATCAGATTAACTTTAACCCATAAGAACCCAGACCCAGTTATCCTTAAAGGAAAGTTATGGGGGATATACCACCATTTCTGATGTGTTTTCAAAAACACTATCCTTAAATATCAAAGATCTGTGATGTGACATAAACATTACATTGGGTGCTTATAGTATTTATGTTTTATAATATTTATGTTAATAATATTTCGTATTTTAAAATTTAAAAAAACTAGACACAAATTTGCCTTTTTTTAGATGACAACATCTATCAAAATTGTGACATTATTATTTCTGTTTAACAACAAATTATTTTTTAGATTTGTCTTTAAGTAGCATAATAATAATAAATCGATGATAAATAAATACAAATAACCATGTGTCTTTTTGTTTATCAAAATTGTGACTTTAATTTGTTCAGGAAATATGGTCAAAACAAGTTAAATGCAATACTGGACACCGTATTAACGGATTAGAATTGTTAAATGGGTTTAAACTTAGCTAGTAACAATAAATAGAAGATTTAACGTGTTTGTTACACGGGTGTCACCATAGGTTCTTATGGGTTAAACATCTTTGGCTGTACACATTTCCCCTTTGATTGAAATTAAGTTTTTCCTTTTTATCTTGTCCAATCTTTTAGAAACACAATGTCTGCTGTACCAGCCAGCTGTCTGGGAGATATCCGGCCTCTGGCATTACAAGCCTGCGTCATAGGAATCGATGAGGGACAGTTTGTAAGTATATATACACACTACTGGTCAAAAGTTTTAGAACACACCAACTTTTCCAGAATTTAATTGAAAATGATGCAGTTTAATGTCTCAGTGTACTCTGAAATTAATGCACATTTGCAACATTTAAAATTCTTTATTGAGCATGATAGTGTTTTGAAAGTAAAAAAAAGATTCAAAATCACATTTTATGTTGGACTAAAGGACTAATAAAAGACACAAAATGACCAAAAAAAGACACAAATGACCAAAAAAAGATACTAAAAGTCACAAAATGACCAAAAAAGACACAAAATGACCCAAAAAAGACACAAAATGACCAAAAAAAAGACACAAATTGACCAAAAAAGGAAACAAATTGACCAAAAAAGACACAAATTGACAAAAAAAAGACACAAATGACCAAAAAAAGGACACAAAATGACCAAAAAAAGACACAAAATGACAAAAAAAAGATACTAAAAGTCACAAAATGACCAAAAAAGACACAAAATGACTTACAAAGACATGAAAAGAATTAAAAATTGGACAAAATAGCCCAAGACTCCATAGAGTTAAGTTGTTAACCCATTTCTTGTTCCCTGAAAAAGGCCTACTTGTATAATTCTGAAATGTACATTATTTTCCAGTTTTGGTTAAGCTTACCTTTTTTTATTTACCTCTGGCAGTTCACCACTTACCTTTGGACCCTTTCAAGCTGTTCATTTGACTTGAACTGCTTGAATTTCAATAAAAAAATGGAAAAATTGGGGTGTTCTAAAACTTGTGACTTACTTTCCTACTCTTTGTCTAGTGACTAAACCCCACAGAGACCAGGACGTCTCACACAGGACAGATTGTATCTCTGTCACAATAACACATTTTTTAGTAAGATATATTTCCCAGAAACTATCACGATAAACAATAGTATCATTGTATCAATGTCGTTTTAGTTTTATAACGATATTAGAGCATAATAAGTAATTCCTTTTCCACAGCAATTAATTTGTAAATCTTGAGAATATTCAACATTGGAAATGGAAATGTGGAAAAGAAATATTAAAGTATCCTGGATAAATAAAACTTGCATAAATAAACTACAACCAAAACAAATAAAATAGACTTTCAGGCTCTGTGAACAAAACATTGCAATGATGTTATCATGATGTATTATATTATTTTATTATTAAAATAACATATAAACAGCTGGAATGGCTGCTTGGGAAATATAGTTGGGTTTTTTTTTTTTCAGCAATTCGTCCTGCCTGTCAAACATTAGCAGCATTACTTTAAACCAGTTGTTCTCAACCTTGGGGTCGGGACCCCAATTGGGGTCTTGAGATGATTTCTGGGGGTCGCCAAATCATTTTGGAAGTCAGCTCTGTCTCCACTGTGTTAAAGTGTTCATGTGTTTTAGCCTTTTTGGTCACTTAATGTCTTTTTTTTTGTCATTTTGTGTCTTTTTTTTGATCATTTTGTGTCTTTTTTGGTCAATTTGTTTCCTTTTTTTGGTCAATTTGTCTCTTTTTTTGGTCATTTTGTGTCTTTCGGTCATTTTGTGTCTTTTTTTGGTCAATTTGTGTCCTTTTTCGGTCATTTTGTTTCTTTTTTGGGTGATCTGAACTGTGCGTGTGAGATTCTACTGCTTTAAACCACACAAAAAGTCACAAATGTAAACGACAATATGTCGAGTCCAGAAAAAAACTATTGTGTCCATTTTTATATAGCGAACGATAAGTCGATATAGTAATTACTGTTTGACTAATTTTACACTTGTTCTGTGTCGTAGTTTCCAGACACAGTGGAGTTTTGTGAAGAGATGGCCAATCTAGGGAAGACAATCATCGTAGCTGCTTTGGATGGAACCTTCCAGAGAAAGGTGAGTTTCTGTTTGTGTCTGTGTGCAGGCTGCAGGCAGACAGAGCACCACTGTGTTTCAGACACAAAAATGTCCGAGACAAGAAACACATTTTTAAGGAAGGAATGAGCAATCTGCATGAGCAGCACGACCACAATGGTCATTCTTCCTCTCTATTGTGAGGCTACTCTGTCCATTTAATGTCACTAATGTAATTACTGACTGCTTTTCTGCTTTTCCTCTTCATTCTTGCAGCCGTTTGGAAACATCCTGAACCTCATCCCTCTAGCGGAGAGCGTGGTGAAGCTCCACGCCGTCTGCATGCAGTGTTACAAAGAAGCTGCTTACACCAAGAGGATAGGAGCCGAGAAGGAGGTGAGGAGGCAAAAACCTCACAAAGGTTCTCAATAATGGGGTTTCCACAGGTGCTGTAATTGTTTAAAAAGCACTTGAATGTGACATTTTTAAGGTTTAAAAGTAGCTTGGATGGACTTGGTCTACCAACAACCTGATGACACATAAATAAAAGAATATTAATACATTAAAAAAAAAATTATAGCGCTTTTAAAGGTACTCAAAGTCGCTTTACATGACAGGAAATTAGACACACAAACACAAAATACAGAAGAAAACAACTAAACAGAGATGAGTTCAGGTATTGTAAGCTATTTTGAAAAGGTGGGTTTTGAGTTGGTTTTTGTATAATAATAATAATAATAATAATAATTTTGTATAATTTGTATATTGTATTATAAATAAAGCCTGAAATTATGTTTATTCCTTTGTCACCCTTCTGTAGAATACCATCACGAAACATGAGTTTGGCTGTTTTATAGCACAATAACATCTAATTTAATGTGTTGGAGGAGTGAAATAATCCTATTACAGCTGCATCTCAATACATTAGAATATGATGGAAAAGTCAATTTCCAGTAGTTCAAGTCAAACAGCCCCAACCAAGTATTGAGTCATATATTACATTACATACTATTTTAAATTTGTCTTTTGTAATATTACTTTTTTTTTGAGACACTGAATTTTAGGTCTTCATAAAATGTAAGCCATTATCATTATAATTAGAATAAAGTAAATTAATTAGGACATGAAATGTTTCATTCTATGTGTAATCGATCTATATTATGTGTATTTCCACATTCTGAATTGAATTACTGACATAAATAAACTTTTCTATATTGCACCTGTATATGAACTTAATGTAATGGTGTAATTCACCACAGCTGTATGGTGCTGAGATATCTCAACTGCACTTTTAAAGATGCAGAAAAGTGCTTGAATTTGGCATACAGTGTTTCAGAATACTTTTCTGAGTCTTAGATAAAGAACTTTTATGATTTGTCAAGGTAGTTCAACCAAAATCTGGGTGCTTTCACACCGCTAGTTCGATTATTTGGTCGGCACCAGGCAGTAAAATTGTTACATTGTAGCATACAGACTGTGTGTGGTCCGCGTTCACACATGCAAACGAACCACATTGGGCTGAATGACGTTTCGTCATCTTCCGGTGGAAATTAGCGGCAATTTCAACTTTCACAATGGAACGACACGTTTCGCTGGTCCTTGCTTTTTATGTCGTCAACATTACCCATTTCTGAATAGGCTATGGCTTGTTTGGAAGATTTAATTAAATTCTACTTTAAGTTGGTTTGAGACATGGTGAGATTCTGCACTTATAGAACACAGTGGGTGATACTGTTATCAGTATGTTACTCTGAGAAGGATTTTGAAATGTATGAGATTGTACCGAATGAAACATGTATATTACAGATTAAATTAATTTCATACCTCGACATTCTTTCAGCAGCGGCACAACACATGGCTAATTTGAATATTCAAATTTGCCATTTGTTGGTAGGTCACACACGATTTGCACTGCTGCTGAATGAATGTAGGGAAATATACACGCAGCACGCAAATTAAGCACTGATGCATTTCGAATAGTTGGTTTAGACCTGAGTTGGTCCAGGTTTGCGTTCTCACCAGAGGGACCCCACCAGAGGTTGGCATTTGGTGCGGAATCAAGCGGACCGAGAGAGACCACCTCTTATTGGAGGTCTCGGTCCGCTTGATTTCGTGCGCACCCGAGTGCGATTGATGCTTTCACACCGATGAAAATGAAGCGAACTAAGAGCTTTTGGTTCGAAAGGACTGTTTAGTGTGCACCAACTGCTGTTGGTGTGAAAGCATCCTGAGAGTGCTTTCACACCAACAGCAGAGTTGAAATCAAGCGGTCCGAGACCTCCAATAATATATATATATATATATATATATATAGAATATTCAAATTAGCCATGTGTTGCGCAGCTGCTGAAAGAATGTTGGGGAAACACTGGTATGAAATGAATTTAATCTGTAATAGACATGTTTCATTCGATCCAACCCCATACATTTCAAAATACTTCTCAGAGTACGCATACTGATAACAATATCATCCAAATCAGCAGGACAGCATTAGTGAAAATAGCGCGTCTCCTCTGCCTGAAATGACGTGATATGCGCCTTCGCCGGATCCATTATTTCCGATGATTGTTCTCCAGCTGCAGCCGCGACTCATTCCAGAACTGGATATTTTGCCAGAAATGGGTAATGTTGACGATATAAAAAGCAAGGACCAGCGCACGAAACAGTGTGTGTGAACGTTTCGCTCCATTGTGAAAAGATGACGTTTCGCTCCACCGGAAGATGACGAAACATCATTCAGACCAATGTGGTTCGTTTGCATGTGTGAACGCGGACCACAAGTAGTCTGTATGCTACAATGTAACAATTTTACTGCCTGGTGCGGATCAAATAATCGAACGAGCGGTGTGAAAGCACCCTTAAATACTAAAAATCCAAATGCATGAACATTTTTGACATGACAATGTTTTAAAGAGATGCCTGACTCAATTACTGAGGTGTCCAACCCAGAAGTGGGTAGATTTGGTGAAAGTCCTTTTTTTTTTTCCTTCAAATTCATATATAACCCATGAGTAATCTTTTTCTCTCTCTGTGCTGCAGGTGGAAGTGATCGGTGGAGCTGATAAGTACCAGGCGGTGTGTAGGAAGTGTTACGGAGGCTTGGTGGTGGTGGACAAAGAGAACAGCGCCCCCTTCAGGAACGAGACTCCACAACAAGTTCTCACAGGGAAACTGGTGGACTCACAAGTTCCCAGGAAGCTTTTCTCCTCTCTCCATCTCTGAACACTAAAATAAGACTTGATGCAGAAGTGTTTGAAGCCGGGAATCAAATATTTTGCGTGTGTGAGAAAGCGCAGACAATGGAGTATTTTATTGGACAATAACTTTGATTGATTTGATTTGATTGGGATCTTCCTGGTTTTTAGGTGCTAAATAATTGAATTTCATCAGCCAATTAATTTTCATGTCTTGTATTTTATGTAGGCTTTAGGTTTTTTTTAATGGGAAATCACAATGCACTTGAAACGGAGTACACAAACTAATAACTCACTGTTGTAGGTTTGGGTTTTTAATTTTAAAGTATTTTTAACAAAGTATTGTACATGTGTAAATGCAGTATTTCAATATTCATAAAGAAGATGCTCTTTATGGAAGTTTTGACTCATGTTTTACCATGTAAGGCAGGTTAGGAGTACTATTAAAGGAATACTCACTTACATCCTTAAATTAAAGGAACCCAGACCCAGTTATCCTTAAATGATGTGTTCTATAAGTGGACCACATAGAACACATTTCTCCATGTTTAAAAAAAACAACCTCTAAATGTCAAAGATCTGTGATGTGACATATACGCTACATTGGGCGTTTATGGTATTTATGCTTAGGATATTTATTATTTTAAAATAGAGGAAAAACTAAACACATTTTCTGCTTAAAGAGAGAAAAATTTGACTTTTCCTTTTGCATCTCCATAACATGTATCAAAATTGTGACTTTAATTTGTTCAGGAAATATGGTCAGAACAAGTTAAATGCAACAAAGGACACCCTATTAACGGATTAGAATTGTTAAATGGGTTTAAACTTAGCCTCGTAACAAAAAATAAGCTTTTGAAATGTTTCAAATTTCTGTTTCCAGTCACAGCCACATTTTGTCCACCACACCAGGGTGTTGATTATACGTCTCTTAGGGATTTATTGAGTTAATGTGAAGCATAAAGCTGAATATATATGGGAGATTCTAGAAGATTTAAAGTGTTTGTTACACAGGTGTCACCCTGGGTTCTTATGGGTTAAATTAAAGTATCAGTTACTCGCCCTGATACTTTAAACTGGTTCTCTCACATATCTGAACGAAGAAACTAAAAACGGTAAATCCTTGATGAGTTGCAGTAAATGGGGACTGCATTTAACCTCAAAGTTGTATCAACACATCTGTTTAGAAACTTGTATAACCTGTACTGTTTGAGTTGTGAAAAGGTTTATAAAATATTTTGATATTGATATTTTGGTTTTTACTGTTCAACAGCCTACGTTTACTAAAATCTGTCAGATTTTCTCAGCCTTTGGATTCTCAATTATCTTCAAAAACTCAAGATAAAGTGATTAATTCAGATACAAATGTTAATTTCCATGATGAAGTATTCTTTTACATAAAATTAAAATCAAACTATATTTTCATAACAGTTTTATTAGAGATTAGAGATTCTCCCCATTTAAAAAAAAATCCACTACATGTTTTTAACTCCTCCACTAACTAGCATGCGAGGGCATTTGGTAACGTATCACACAAAGACCAAAATAACCTGTTTAAGTCCTGGCAGGCTCCCAGGCTGCAGAGAGCTGGCAGCTTGGAGTGGAAAAAGTATTTCCTCCATCCTATTACTATATAAAAACCTGCTACTACAGAACAAGAACACAACAATCTCTTGTGAATTAATTTATTGTATAAACAAAAAAGTCTCCAGTAAATCACTATTGTGCTTCTGACACCATGAGACAAAAGATGAAAGGCAGAAGGCCACATGGTAACCATGGTAACTTCACAACTGTCAAAAAAAATACTTGGAAACAGAAAAACAAATCAAACCACCCAAAGCGACCAGGATTTTTACAAAGCAACTGTAGGCATCGCAAACCCTACTCGTCTCTAAAACTTGGACTTTGATTTTTTGATTTTTAACAAATTGATCTAATGAAAATGCCAATTAACATAAAAGAAAAATCACTGTGTGCAACTAGATAGATTGAAATAGCTTTGATTTTTAGCCACGTGTTACGGAAACAATACTATCATGGGACAAAGTAAATCTAGAGGCACCATTTAGAGATTCACTGTTTTAAATGGATAATTACAGGCTGCACATATAAAGGCATACAGTAAGTCAAATGTTCACTCAGGCACAGCGACGAGGCCAGCTGTGATGCACAGCTGTTTCACCTAAATATAACTTCCACATTTCATGTTGGCACACTTTACTTTCACTCACTTTACTTCCTCAAAAAATCTAATTTCTGTCCTTAAAGCATAAATGACAAATTAACTACATTTTTGATTTGGATTCAGCAAGTTACGCATTCATTTTCTACATTAAAAATAAAAAATGTATTCAATGTGGTGCCGCAACGGTCTCAGACTTAATTAATATAACCAGTTATAATCAATTTCTGGTCTGTCATTATTTCATGACCCTGCAACAATTGCCAAAATCTGATCTCAGGCCAACTTTTGGATGTCTCTTAACCCATTGAAGCCTAAAACTTCCTGTAAAACCTCTGGGCGATTTTAAAATAAGCCCCTAAAACCTGAAGTTTTTCTGGAAATTCAACAGAAGTGTCAACTCTTCTACTAAATAATAGATTTTTCAGCCTCTGTAGCAGATAGAAATGAAATTCAAAAAGTATTTGAGAGCTTATACAAATACTACAAAACGACGTATCCGCTGTCCAGGCTTCAATGGGTTAATAGATTTGGATTCAGCAAGTTACGCATTTGTTTTCTACATTAAAAATAAAAAATGTATTCAATGTGGTACTGCAATGGTCTCATGCTTAATTAACCCATTGAGGCCTGAAAAACCGCTGGGCGATTTTAAAATAAGCCTCTAATTTTCTGGAAATTCTGGAAAAAAAAGTGTCAACTCTTCTACTAAATAATAGATTTTTCAGCCTCTGTAGCAGATAGAAATGAAATTCAAAAAGGTATTTGAGAGCTTATACAAATACTACAAAACGACGTATCCACTTTCCAGGCTTCAATGGGTTAATATAACCACTTATAATCAATTTCTGGTCTGTCATTATTTTAATACCCCTGCAACAATTGCCAAAATCTGATCTCAGGCCAACTTTTGAGTGTCTCTTAACCCATTGAAGCCTAAAACGCCTGTAAAAAAACAGCCTGTAAAACCTCTGGGCGATTTTAAAATCAGCCCCTTAAACCTGAAGTTTTTCTGGAAATTCAACAGAAGTGTCAATGCTTCTACTAAATAATAGATTTTTTTTTTAGAAATGAAATTCAAAAAGCATTTGAGAGCTTATACAATATAATTTAAGAGCTGATATCTAGACATTTAACATGGTTTTCTTGATAATAACCAAAATCATCATAAAGAAAATCATAGAAAAAGGGTAGAACGTAACTGTATATACTCTGAATTCTGAATTGACACCAACAAGGACTTTTCAGTCCCAGTCTTCAATGGGTTAAGCAAAAACAGCCAGAATGGATCCAGAAAACGCAGCTGAGGTGTTAAACTGACATTAATAACATTAGAGCCAGTAAAGTAAACCAGTCGTCTCTCTAAAGACAGCTGTTTGATTCTCAGCAGTGCAGGCGGAGGTGTTAATCTGTCACTGGTAGTAAAGACATACCCGCTGCCTCAGTTTAGATAAAGAAGCCTGTAAACAGGAGATAAACATCAGTGTTCAGAAAACTAAACGCCACAACGACCTTGGAGGAAGTGTTGCTGTGTCCGCAGGCTGCTCAGGGAGCGTTATTACGGGCAGTTAATAAGTTACTCTTCAGTATGAGGACTTGGTGGATAAACCTGTTCAATAAGTGCATAGTTATCTGCATACGCCTCCCTTAACGTTGCTGCAAGTTTAAAGGGCAATACTGGAACAGATTGGCATTTTATTGGCACTTTTACCAACAAATTTGTTGCCATTTTCTTTCTTTTTTTACGTCAGCATCAACACATTTTGATTAGAGTTGTCTTAAAGACACAGGAGACATTTTACTGGAGCACAAAGATTGGAAAACTTTCTTTTCAGGTGTTTTTTTTACAGTTATATGGCTTAGAAACTTAACTGCATTATCTCTACAGAACCCACATGTTTTACAAAAAGAACCCCAAAGTAAAAATCACATTTGGCATTTGGCTTTATAGTGGTCTTTTCCCACTGTGCTCTACTCCCACAAAATCATTTGTTAATTTAATACACCCTAAACATCCATTTAACCAAATTAGAAAAGAAAAGCAGGTACATACAACCATTAAAATGGCAGCTTTGCAGAGTGAAATCTATGTACAGATGCACAGTCTCAGGCTCCAACAGAGAATAAAGAGGAACACATTATAGTCTAGACGGAAAAGTGAGGAGCATTTATAGGTACAAGTCGGGAACCGGCCTACTTTACTTATTTCAAGGGTGCTGAATCCAAAAAAAATGGTTCCCAAGCGAAATTTTGAGTTTTTGACCTTCTCATTTGCATATCAAAATGGCGGCCGTTGGTCGTTGGACCATTTCCCCCAAGTTTTTTTGTAAGTAGGCAATCAAAGATGAGGAAATTAAGTTTCTGGATCTATAGTCTAGGGTCAGAGCAAGGATATAGTGGAGGCTCAGTGTCTTTTATGGATATATATATATATATATATATATATATATATATATATATATATGCAAAACTTTGCCAACTTTTAAGGTGAAATTAAGCATTATTTGTGTCATTTTTTTAAGGCAGACATAAATAAATGTTCCAGTTGGTATTTTGCATATATATATATATATATATACACATAAAAAAAGACACTGAGCCTCCACTATATCCTTGCTCTGACTCTAGACTATAGATCCAGAAACTTAATTTCCTCATCTTTGATTGCCTACTTACAAAAAAACTAAGGGAAAATGTTCCAAGGACTGAGCAAGATGGGCAATTTGGTGGCCATTTGATACAAATTAGAAGGTGAAAAACTCAAAATTTCGCTTGGGAACCATTTTTTTTGGACTCAGCACCCTTGAGATATGTAAGGTAGGCCGGTTCCTGACTTGTACCCATAAATGCTCCTCACTTCTTATAGAAGGCCTTTATTCTGAAATCCGTCTAGACTATTAAAGGGACAGTTCGTCTGAAAGTCAAAAATCTTTCCTCTCACCCAAAGTGCTGTTTATCAAGCTAGATTATTTTGGTGCTCAGCTGGCGGGTGCAGTTGGGTATAAAGAAAATAGCTCCTGTATAAAACTGCTCACAACAAGATGAGGATTATCTTGGGTAACTGGGTCATGATTCCTGGAAAGAGACTTTGCTGTGGAGTTTTTCAAAAAGATTATAGTGGAGTGAAGGCGGACATCTCTACAGCCACACCAAAACAATCTAGACTGATAAATAGCACCACATTTTTGGTTATGAGGTGAACTGTCCCTTTAAAGGCCTTCAAAATAAATGCATTGAAGAGGAAACATTCACGAAAGCAAATGAGAAAAGAAAGTCAGGCACATAGAACCATTAAAATGGCAGCTTTGCAGAGTGAAATCTATGTACAGATGCACATTCTCGGGTTCCACCAGTAGTCAGGCGGCTTAGCTAAATAAAGGGGACACGCTGGACAAAAGCACCACATTTTTTCCACGTGCTCTCTATCACTATAGGTTTCAATTTTTGGTTAGGAGCCACTTCATCAAGATGGCCGATCCGAGATGGCACCCATATAAAGTCTATGAGAACCAATACATCTTCCAAGCCAATTAGAAGTTCAATCTTGGTGTCAAAATCTACATTTTCTGGGTCCAGGAATCATTTAAAGCTGTTGAGAATATCACTAGATGATTATTTGATCAAATAGTATATATATATATATGTTCATTTTCACCCAGACTCGCTTCAAGTGCTGCAGCAGGGAATCCTGAGATGAAAATGTTTGGAATCTAATAATTGTGTAAATACATGGCCAAAATGAACATATCTATTTGATCATCTAGTGATATTCTCAGTAGCTTTAAATTGTTCTTTGACCCAGAAAATGTATATTTTGACATCAAGATTGACCTTCTAAATGGCTTAGAAGAAATATTGGTTCTCATAGACTTTATATGGCTGCCATCTCCGATCTGCAATCTTGATGAAGTGGCTCCTATCAAAAATTGAAACCTATAGTGATAGAGAGGATGTGGAAAAAATGTGGTGCTTTTGTCCGACGTGTCCCCTTTCTTCCCAAATCTGGTCCTAAGCCGCCGGACTACAGAGAGTAAAGAGGCTTCTTCCACTCTGATTGGAGCCGTCACAGGTATTCCTCCCAACGTCACATTATGTGACCTTTGACCTCCTGGGTACATTCTATCTACCTCTCCCTTTAGTCTAGACGGATTTCAGAATAAAGGCGTTCTATAAGAAGTGAGGAGCATTTATGGGTACAAGTCAGGAACCGGCCTACCTTACAGATCTCAAGGGTGCTGAGTCCAAAAAAAATGGTTCCCAAGCGAAATTTTGAGTTTTTGACCTTCTAATTTGTATCAAATGGCCACCAAATTGCCCATCTTGCACAGTCGTTGGACCATTTCCCCTTAGTTTTTTTGTAAGTAGGCAATCAAGATGAGGAAATTAAGTTTCTGGATCTATAGTCTAGAGTCAGAGCAAGGATATAATGGAGGCTCAGTGTCTTTTTTATGTATATATATATGTATATATATATATGCAAAATACCAACTGGAACATTTAAAAGTGATATTGATTGAATATTTATGTCGGCCTTAAAAAAAACACACAAATAATGCTTAATTTCACCTTAAAAGTTGGTATTTTGCATATATATATACATAAAAAAGACACTGAGCCTCCACTATATCCTTGCTCTGACTCTAGACTATAGATATAGAAACTTAATTTCCTTATCTTTGATTGGCTACTTACAAAAAATGGTGGGGAAAGGGGAAATGGCCCAACAACTGAGCAAGATGGGCAATTTGGTGGCCATTTTGATATGCAAATGAGAGTCAAAAACTCAAAATTTCGCTTGGGAACCATTTTTTTGGGATTCAGCACCCTTGAAATAAGTAAAGTAGGCCAGTTCCTGACTTTTACCCATAAATGCTCCTCACTTTCACTTTTTGGACAATTCCGTCTAGACTACTTCAAGATCAGCCCTTTTGAGGTAAAGAGTTGCGTCTTTGCACACGTCTAAGGTCAGATTAGCCAATCACAGTCAGCCTGATGTCTGGAGATCTGACCACAGACGCTGTGACGTAAACAGCAGTGTCCCTCATCTTTAACTCGCAGTTGCACTGCTCAGGCTTACTTGGAAAAGCGTGAAATCAAATGCAAAACCACATCAATATGATATAGCTCTGTTCCTGAGCAGTGCAACTACAACCAGTGTACCAAGAGATGAGCCGGAGCACCGCCTCGTCCCTTCGTCTCAGTAGCTGGGCGGCTGGTAGCCCTCGTCTGCTTGGGGCTGGGGGCTCGGGGTGTAGGGCGGCTGCTGGTGCACCTCGCTGCCGGGGTAGGCGGTGTAGGTGGTGGGGGTGTAGGTGGTGGGGTTGTAGGAGGTGGGGGCGTAGGTGGGAGGGTAGGGGGTGATGTGGTCTGGTGGCGGCTCCGTGTAGGTCGGGATGGTGACTTCGTTAACGCCGCGGCGGAAACGTCCCAAAGCAAAGTACGTCAGGATTCCCTGCACAAGGAAACCAACATGTCAACGTTATTACAGGTACTTTGATTTTACAGCAGGGGTGTCAAACTCTGGCCCGTGGGCCAAATTTGGCCCACAGGGTAATTTTATTTGGCCCGAGAGCCAATAATAATAATAATAATAATTCATTTTATTTAATAGGGCGCCTTTCAAGGCACTCAAGGTCGCCTTACAACATGGAAAAAAAACAACAAAAAAAAACAATGCAGAACATCATACATATCATACAATCTAAACAATCAGAACATTTACAAATACATTACAATAAAGGAGGGGAGTTTGTGCGGAGGATCAGATGGAGTGAGCGAGTCTGAACAGGTAAGTCTTGAGTTGTGATTTGAATTGATTGAGAGATGTGATGCAATACCAAATTATTATATTATTATTGTACTATAAAAGCTGACCCGGCGGTATTATACGGCGCATTTACCACTAATACTAGATTTATTATTGTTATTTTATTTTTAAATTTATTAACCTGTTGAAAAAGTTTATTTTGATATTTAAATCAGATGGATGCAAATAGAAAAGAGGCATACGATTTTTTTATTTTTTTTATTTAATAAATTAATGACATTGATGTGTTTTTTATTTGAAATTTGATTTTGCATGTCTGCACTATTTAGTTATATATTGTATGTTTATAAGCGTTGCTGGTTCCATATTTAATGTTAAAGCAAAACATGTTTGGTATATATTAAAAGGTTTATTTGTTCAATGTTGGCCCGCGATTTTATTCAAGTTTTAAATTTTGGCCCATTGTGTATTTGAGTTTGACACCCCTGCTTTACAGTATTCCTGACGATGATCCAAAGTTTACTTTAGACTTTTTGCCTTCTAACTGAACTGGTTTCACTTCATTCAGTGTTCAAATAAACTTGGAGTAGCTTTGAGGGGAGGTTATCCATTATAATGGCCTTTAGTCGGTTAATGCATTACCTTATTGCTACATTTGTAATGCGGTAAAATGCTAAAAAGTCTTCAGAATGGCCCATTCAGGTGATGGAGGGGAGCTCTAACACATGATTTGACATCAAGCTAAAGAACATCACTGCAACTAGAACATTTCTAAATAAATGTTGAGTGTCTTGACTCTCCCAGACATTAGATTACAATTTGAACTGTTTTCAAAATGGAAAAGAGGAGGAAGTCATCGCAGGCTTTGGTAGCCAAGCAACCAGGGCCAGGTGGCGGCAACCAATCAGAGCAGAGCAATCAACTGACATTAACTGCTCCTGTGAAGCCACTGACAGAGAGCCAAAAACAGCAAAATGTTCTCCTCGAACAGAAAGCATTTTTGGCTAAACCATAGTCCCTATCATTGATCCGACTTCACTTTGAGCATCCTCAGTTCTTCCTGAACGTCTACATATGTGTTTTGTGAAGAAAAATGAAGAAAATGTCTTTTTAGAGCGATTAGAAGAAACTGGTACCGAAACTATAACTCAGCTTTACCAGACGAATGTGAGTGAGAAGACACATTTTCCTACGTTTCTATGTATAAATTATTTCAGTAGAGTGGCATCTGTGGCCTCCAGCGCAGTTTCCAAATTTATTTTTTGACAAATTTTTCTCTCCCTCTGCACTCTAGCGATAATGTCATCCACTCTATTCTCTCCATAGGGTAACATTGGGGGGATTGTTTTTGCCAAATCATTTGAAAACCGTTTGCCGAAACCCTCAGAAAAGACCTTTTTAGTGTTTGTGCGACCAAAACTCTGGGAGGAGTAGTCAACCGAAAGAAAAACACAGAAGAAATGGAAGAATAAACAGGATTAAGCCCGTGAAAAGTATATAGAGTATCGTTTCAAGCACACTCAATTACTATCCCAGAAGGCAAACAATATGCAAATGTTGTGTTTGCTCTTCGCTAATACTTTAACAGATGGTGACCCGCAGGATCCTCAGTGATCTAGGCCAACATGTCTTTAAGAGGATACTGGTACCATATGAAACAAGAAGATCTGCAGAATCCACTGGTACTATATACACTACCGGTCAAAAGTTTTAGAACAACACGATTTTTCAATTTTGTTATTGAAATTCAAGCAGTTCAAGTCCAATGAACAGCTAGGAAGGGTACAAAGGTAAGTGGTGAACTGCCAGAGGTAAATAAAAAAAGGTAAGCTTAACCAAAACTGGAAAATAATGTACATTTCAGAATTATACTAAAAGGCCTTTTTCAGGGAACAAGAAATGGGTTAACAACTTAAAGCAGTTCTGCAGCAACGGCTTGAAAGTTGCTAAGTTGCTACCAATTCCTACAGGTGTCCCAACTTTTCTTGATCACTTACAACCTACAAGTTGCTCCACATTTAAGGAAACTTCTGCAACAGAGTTGGGAAGAACTTTCTGAAGAATATTTGATTTCCATTGAGTGTGTTCAGCTGTTCTATCTGTTAAGGTGATACTTCCATGAGTCAACAGTTTAGAATACATTTTCCTTTCTAAATTGATTCTATGATTTCTTTTTTAACTTCAGTTGTTTATTTGTTATATGCATTAATTTCAGAGTACACTGAGACATTAAACTGCATCATTTTCAATAAAATTCTGCAAAAGTTGGAGTTAGACCAGTAGTGTATGTCATACTATTTTGAGACATACACTACCGGTCAAAAGTTTTAGAACACCCCAATTTTTCCAGTTTTTTATTGAAATTCAAGCAGTTCAAGTCAAATGAACAGCTTGAAAGGGTCCAAAGGTAAGTGGTGAACTGCCAGAGGTAAATAAAAAAAGGTAAGCTTAACCAAAACTGAAAAATAATGTACATTTCAGAATTATACAAGTAGGCCTTTTTCAGGGAACAAGAAATGGGTTAACAACTTAACTCTATGGAGTCTTGGGCTATTTTGTCCATTTTTGAATTCTTTTCATGTCTTTCATGTCAAGTCATTTTGTGTCTTTTTGTGTCTTCTTTGGTCATTTTGTGTCTTTTTTAAGTCATTTTGTGTCTTTTCTTGGTCATTTTGTGTTGTTTTTTTTAGTCGTTTTGTGTCTTTTTTGGTCATTTTGTGTCTTTTTTGGTAATTTTGTGTCTTTTTTTAGTCATTTTGTGTCTTTTTTTGGTAATTTTGTTTCTTTTTGTGGTAATTTTGTGTCTTTTTTGGTCAATTTGTGTCTTTGTTGGTCATTTTGTGTCTTTTCTTAGTCATTTGGTGTCTTTTTTGTCATTTTGTGTCTTTTTTTTGTCATTTTGTGTCTTTTTTTAGTCCTTTAGTCCAACATAAAATGTGATTTTGAATCTTTTTTTTACTTTCAAAACACTATCATGCTCAATAAAGAATTTTAAATGTTGCAAATGTGCATTAATTTCAGAGTACACTGAGACATTAAACTGCATCATTTTCAATTAAATTCTGGAAAAGTTGGTGTGTTCTAAAACTTTTGACCAGTAGTGTATGCATTAACTAAAGGCCGAAAAAAAAACAGTTTCCACTTTATAAACCAAGTAAAAGAAACTCAACCGTCGTCTCTGTAATCCAAGACATAAGTCTGTAAGGAGACAAAAGAAGCCACTTAAAACTTAAAGCTCCTTCTAATGAGGATCCAAATTTTATAGTTTTCTACACAGAAAACAGTTGAAAGCCAACCCTTTAACCTGTCGGGTTAGATGGACAATTATATATTTTACTGCATAACCTGTTTGGTTTCAATTCACTGTGGACTTTCCAAATCAGTTTCCTAACCACGAAAACAAATCGCTTACGGAAGATTTGCCTAGCAACAGGTGATCAGCAGCTTATTGCAGCTTCCCAGAACTTTCCCTGGTACATAAAACCCCCTTTTATGCAAACACACTTGGTGTGTACATGTCTTAATAATAACAACTATGATTTAGTCTTTTTTTTGTCATTTTGTGTCTTTTTTTAGTCCTTTAGTCCAACATAAAATGTGATTTTGAATCTTTTTTTTACTTTCAAAACACTATCATGCTCAATAAACAATTTTAAATGTTGCAAATGTGCATTAATTTCAGAGTACACTGAGACATTAAACAGCATCGTTTTCAATTAAATTCTGGAAAAGTTGGTGTGTTCTAAAACTTTTGACCAGTAGTGTATGTTTATCAGCTTTCGAACAATATGAGCTGTTTTTAATGAAAGACGTCCCACTCACCCAAGTGGCGATTGAGAAGAACGAGAAGGCCACGGTGGCCCGTGCAGCGTCCTCAGGGACTCCTCTGACCTCATGAGTTTTAGCCCACTGACTGGCCAACAGGCAGAAACACACAAACCACAGGAAGCTCCACGCCCCTGGAAAACATAGAGACAGATGCACAAACACACAGATATGAACAACTGTTTTTCCTCACTGCGTGAATTATACCAAGAGTTCTCAGCTGTAAAAACCCAGATATGAAAAGTTAAATCCTGTGAAAAACATACCAGAAACAATGTTGAAAGAATACAAAGGGCTCTCCTGTTGCAATCTGCTCAAATGAGCACACGCTGTTTTTCAAACTACCACTTCTTTGTTTGGTTGAAGAATGGCTGACTGTGAACTGTGTCGTGTACAGCTGATGAATGTTTAACTTCATCACAATCTGTGACGTCGTCTGCTGCTCGCTCACCGTCTGCAGCGCTGAATAAAACATGTCATGTCATGTCAGGAGAACAGACAGCGCTCTGTGGTACATTACGCCATTACTCCCAGGGTTTCTCTATAAATATGGACATGAGACTCGTCACCTGACCCCCTCGACCCCGCCGTGGATTCTGTTGGTTTTTTCCTACAAACTTATTTTATACAAAGGTTGTCAAAATCATATCAGAGATGTCCAAAGCTGTGCACTTTCTGGCAGCCCATTTTTGAGACCTTTTCTAAGATCTTTGCAAAAAAGCTTGCACCGTCTCCATTCATTGCCTGTTTGGTGTAACCCAGATAGACTCTCATCTGGGGATGTGGGAAAAAATAATGGTGGCTTTCTGCTCTCTCCTAGCTAGGAGACTGATATTATTGAAATGGAAAGACCCAACACCTCCAACATACAGTCATTGGATTAGGGAAATAATGTACCATATCAAGTTGGAGAAGATCAGATACACAATTAGGGGGTCTACTAGAAAATTTTATAACATTTGGCAGCCTTTCTTAATGTTTGTTGAAGATATGGAGGCAGACAATATAATACTGTAAACCTCTGCTGTTGGCCTCAGTCATCATTATAATTATATTTATGTATTTGTTGTTATGTTTTTGTTTCTTTGTTTTCTTTTTCTTTCTGATTTTTGCTAATCTGACTATGTGAATTCTGTATTTTGAACTATGTATTTCACACTGTGAACTCTTAAGTCTGGTACTTGGGGAGGGGGGGGGGGTTACTGAGGGCTTTTTTTTTCCTTTTTCCCTGTGTGTTCTGTTGGACCTATGTTAAATTGTAAACTATAATCTGTAAAACAAAATAAAAACACCTTGATCAAAAAAAAATCATATCAGAGAAGACATGAGAAGTTTGGTTTTGAAACAAAATTCTGAACTGAGCCGTGTTGGTTTTGAAGAAGCTGACTCTCCAGAATGAAACAGGTCACCTCTCTTTCAGCTGTTTCTGGTCTCTACCAACCCAAGGGAAATATCTGAAATATGTTTAGCTGTTAAATACTCCACTGTGTTCACCAGCTTGTCCATTATTTTGTCTGTGTGAACATACGGACGGTGGCTTTAAAAAGGTTTGTTTTGTTGTTGCTGAAAACAAAATGTAACAGAAAGAAGACAGTAAAGTTGTGAGCCGTAAAACCAAAACAAAGAGATTTAAAAAAGCTCAAAACCTGCAACAGACGTTAAGGGAACTGCAAAGTAGAGTAATAATTCTCTGTGAATTCATCACTTTGAGAAACAACATTCACTACAGATGCATCTCAATACATTAGAATATGATGGAAAAGTCAAACAGCCCCAACCAAGTATTGAGTCATATAGATGGACATAGTTTTCAGAGACCAACATTTCCATATTCAACATAGTTTTTCAAATTGGTCTTTTGTAATGTTAAATTTTTTGATATACTGAATTTTAGGTCTTCATTAAATGTAAGCCATAATCATTATAATTAGAAGAAATTAAATAAATGAAGACATTAAATGTTTCATTCTGTGTGTAATGGACCTATATAATGTGTTAATCCCTGCTTAACCTGCTGCCCCCGCGACCCGGCCCCGGATAAGCGGAAGAAAATGAATGGATGGATGGATTCCCACTTTTTGAATTGAATTAGTGACATAAATGAACTTTTCTATGATATTCTTATTTATTGAGATGCACCTGTATGTAATTTGATCCACTTATAAACATACTGATTGGTGCAGCTTAACCCATAAGAACCCATGGTGACACCAGTGTTACAAACACGTTAAATCTTCTATTTATTGTTACTAGGCTAAGTTTAAACCCATTTAACAATTCTAATCCGTTAATAGCGTGTCCTGTATTGCATTTAACTTGTTTTGACCATATTTCCTGAACAAATTAAAGTCACAATTTTGATAAACAAAAAGACACATGGTTATTTGTATTTATTTATTATTTATTATTATTATGCTACTTAAAAACAAATCGAAAAAATAATTTGTTGTTAAACAGAACTAATAATGTCACAATTTTGATAGATGTTGTGGAGATGCAAATTTGTGTCTAGTTTTTTTAAATTTTAAAATACTAAATATTATAAACATAAATATTATAAACACAAGTCCTATAAGCGCCCAATGTAATGTTTATGTCACATCACAGATCTTTGACATTTAAGGATAGTTTTTTTGAAAACACATCAGAAATGGTGGTATATCCCCCATAACTTTCCTTTAAGGATAACTGGGTCTGGGTTCTTATGGGTTAAGGCTGTTAGAAATCAAAAACAAGAACATAAATCACTTTACCTGAGAATATCAGGTCTGCCATCACAGCATACTTCCTTTCCTGCGCGTTGCTCATGAAAGGCACGTAAACGTCCAGCACCAGGAAGCCCACGCAGGCCAGGAAGGCGATCACCCCGATGCCGATGGCGTAGTGACACGCCGACTCGTTCTGGTTGAACATGCACCGTGCCTGGTCACTGTGGGCGGAGTTGATGTATCCCTCCGTCGTGATGGAGGCAAACACCACCAGGGCAAATATCTATAACGGAGCAGAGAAAAGAAGAAAGTGACCTTCAGTGATTTTTGCAAATAACACACAAAAAAAACACAGAAGAAGAAAAGGAGTTTCTTGAACATAACAAAATTAGCAGGTTGTGCTTGTGTCTACTGAAAATAGGGCCGGGCGATATGGACCAAAAGTCATATCCTGATATATTTAGGCTGAATATCAATATACGATACATATCCTGAATTTTCGGATACGATACTCATTTTTAAGTATCGATACCGAGCCAAGGAATGAACACTTAAGTTAAGTTATTGTTATTTTTTTATCAAGCTTCCTAATATTGTTCACAGCATACAACCTCAAAATATTGTTCTAATTGTTATTGTTTATTGTATTTATTTATTTTTTGCACTACCTCAGCTTGTTATCATAGGTGCAGTTTCTTTTTGCACAACTGTTTTTTATTATAAATATTTAACCTGTGGTTCTGTTCATTTTTACATGTTGCATTTTTCTTGTTAACCCTCTATGGTACGGTGTTGCTCTCAGGCAACATACCCATTTTTGGCCTGTCAAATGTATACAATGCATGTTTTTGAGTGATGCAATACTTTTTAAAAAAAGGAACAGTATAGGGAACCAATAGCAATGCTTTAATTTTTCACATGACCTCCAGGAGGCCATATTGAAACACTATTTTGCAGACTTTTCCAAAGGAAACAGCTTTGCTATTTTGCGCCACAAAAAATCACTCAAAACGTCATTTCTTGGCCCATTTCCTTCTGGAAAAAATATATTCCTACTGATAGGTGAGTAAACCTTCATTTTTGATAGTTTCATACATTTAGACTGTTCAAGACATTCATTTCAATGGGTCGTTGGTTCAATGGTTCAATGTTGCCTTCAGGCAACATTCAGACAAGAAACCGGTTAAAAAAGTTCCTTTTATAATGTTTTTAAATTTAAAATGTTTATGTATTGTACCCTGTTGAAGCTACTGAATCTTTTACAAATGTTTATTAAATTAAATTAATTTAAAAAAAACTATTTTTCACTTGTGCACCGTTATGATACAATGTTGCCTACGAACAACAAACCCCAAAAACTTCCAAAGAAATAATTATGAAATTCTTCAGATTTTGTTTATTTAGTCTATTTTAAGACAAAGAAAACACTCCAGACAGTTTTTTCCTAACTGGCACACAATGCGTACCATAGAGGGTTAATAAAAAATATTTCTGTTAAATTTTGGGGTCTTTGTTTTTAATCCTTGTTGTATCGAAAATGGTATCGCGTATCGAATATTTTCCTGAGTGTCGGCATCGAGTTGAACATTTTAGTATGGTGACAACCCTAGAAGGAACCTTATGTGTAATTTGTTGCTGCTGACTCTGATAATACTCTTGTGCTGGTCGTGTTTATAAAGTGAAGAGGACGAGCTGCTCCGTCTGAGCGTCCCGTGCTCTGCTGCTGTCTCCTCTGGTTACCCACCTCACCATGTGACCTACTTCTGAGCAGCTGCCTGCCATGTGATGCCACCAACTCCACTAACAACACTCATAATGAGATCCGGGAGGAGGGAAGAGGAGGATAGAGAGGGACTGTTTAACCAGAAGGAGGTAAGAGGGCAGGAGGAAGAGAAACAGCCCACCATCCTGCTGCAGGGAGGACACAAAAAGTACCAAAAACTCCAAGAGGACGGAGACATTAGGGAAGTGAATGTGGGGAGTTCCCAAAAAACAAGAGAAAAGTGTGACAGAGTGGTGGTTGGTGGAGCAGATGGATGTTTCTGTGTGAATGTGGACAGATGGAGAGTGTTTTTGTGGTGAGTGACAGATGTCAGAAACACGTCAAACTGTCCCACATGTACAAACTCTTCTTTGTTCACTTGTTTTTTTGGAGCTCGCTGTGTTGCTGAGTCAGATGTCCCTATATCCCTACATGTTCACACCAAGGTTATTATAGTTAACGAAAACTAACGAAATAACGAAAAATAGAATTGAAAAAACATTTTCGTTTTTTTTTCGTTTTTAAAAAAACGATAACTAACTGAAACTGTATTGTGTGGTTACAAAACTAACTAAAACTAACTAAAATTATAGTGGAAATGTCCTTAGTTTTTGTTTTTGTCATCTTTTTTCATACATAATTCAGTGTTTCTATTTGAACATGCAACACATGGTGAATATGTTTACTGAGACTTGGAACCAAAATTCAAAACACCCAGAACTGTAAGAGTTAATAACCTTATTGGGGCTGAGATGATAAACCAAAGGAAATAAAGGAAACATTTATTATGATCTCTTTGAATCTGGCACCCAACATATAACCCATTACAAAAAAACTAAAACTAACACTAAAACTAATAAAAACTAAACTAAAACTAAGCATTTTCTAAAAATAAAAACTAAACTAAAACTAGCAAACTCACTCTAAAAACGAACTAAAACTAACTGAATTTGAAAACAAAAATTCACAACGAAACGAAAAATCCAAAACTATTATAACCTTGGTTCACACATACTGACCAAAATGCTACCAGTATTATTTAACTTAAATAAAGTGTGTCAGTATTTAAATGGATAGTTTGAATTAGGGGTGCACCGATTTACACCGCAATTTTCTGGCCGATCACCGATCACCGATTTTTAAAAAGCCTGACCTGCCGATACTGATTTTTTTATAACTCTCAGCATACACCTTCAATGTTTGAATCTTATTATATTGAAAAACAATAACACAGCAGTATTTTTCTTTAACAAATAAAGGAAATCACAATGTCTGAGGTAGTTAATAAAATACTGAACTTAAAATAAATAGCAACAATTTACAGGACAAACTAACAAAAGAACTGCAACCATTAAGTGGTTTTTGTTCTGTACAACATACAGAAAACTTGGGAGGGCATCGATTTTCGAATATTCAAATAGTCATTAAATCATAAAAAATCGAATAGTTCATTATATCTGGAAGAAAAAAAAGTTGTATTACTGGTGCCTTCCACACGGGGCAGCGTAGCATTTGATGATACAGTGTGGCGGCTAGATGCCAAACTGTAGAAGAAGAAACAGAGTGTCGGTGCTTGTTGTAAACAAACAGAGATCGCTAACTGAACACCTCCTGCAGCAGCAGCACATACACACTGTACTGCTACAGAGCTAACTGTTAGCCTGTTAGCACATACACACTGTACTGCTACAGAGCTAACTGTAGCTAACTGCTGCTAACAGCAGCTCTTCTTAACGAGCCGGCCTCCAGCTCGTTATCGGCTCCTTAAGAAGAGTAAGAAGGAGTCGCTGGATTTGTCTCTAGTCGCTTTGTTGAAAAATAGTTGCTAAGGGGGTCTGAAAAGTTGCTGAATATAGCAACAAAGTTGGGAGCACTGCTTCGCCGGTGGGGGTTATTATCTAGCTAGATAAGATCGCTAGATAAGATCGGTTTGACGTAAAGGAATCGGCCGATCGCCGATCCCGCTACCTCCATCGGTCAGTTTGTCCGTGTTGTGTTTGTTTGTTTGTGTTGTTGTGTGACTTTGGTGACTCCAAACTAAACCTTTAAAACACCAAAGTCACATAACAACACAAACAAACTAACCAATCAAGGCCGCGGTACTCCAGCAACTCAGAGTTCTGCAAGCTAAAATGATTGTTTTTGTCAATGGAGTCTGGTGGCTTTGACTAGTGGATAGAACAGCTTTAGTCCCCACATGTAACTGTTAGCAGAGCTGCCATTAGAGCAACTTAAAGTGATGAAATGTTCTTCATGTTGTTGCAGCGTCTGTCCTCAGCAGAACACTACAGCTTCAGTGTTTTTACTCCTGCCTGCTTCTCTTTGTGCTTTATACTATACTGACTGTGGATAAGTACCTCGTCCAACCGACTTCAAAACATCTGAAAAAATCCCTTGACCAAGAGCCGTGGCATTTCCTCGTTCCATGAGCAGACATGGTGCATTATGGCAGCTGTTCTCAACCTCGGGGTCGGGACGCGAGATGATTTCTGGGGGTCGTTTTGTGTTGGTTTTTTTAGTCGTTTTGTGTCTTTTTTTGGTCATTTTGTGTCTCTTTTTGGTCATTTTGTGTTGTTTTTTTTAGTCGTTTTGTGTCTTTTTTGGTCATTTTGAGTCTTTTTTTGGTCATTTTGTGTCTTTTTGTGGTCATTTTGTGTCTTTTTTTGGTCATTTTGTTTCTTTTTGTGGTCATTTTGTGTCTTTTTTGGTCAATTTGTGTCTTTTTTTGGTCATTTTGTGTCTTTTTTGGTCATTTTGTGTCTTTTTTTAGTAATTTTGTGTCTTTTTGTGGTTATTTTGTTTCTTTTTGTGGTCATTTTTGTCTTTTTTGGTCAATTTGTGTGTTTTTTGGTAATTTTGTGTCTTTTTTTGGTAATTTTGTGTCTTTTTTTAGTAATTTTGTGTCTTTTTTTGGTAATTTTGTTTCTTTTTTGTAATTTTGTTTCTTTTTGTGGTCATTTTGTGTCTTTTTTTGATCATTTTGTGTCTTTTTTGGTCCCTTTTTTTGGTAATTTTGTGTCTTTTTTTGGTCATTTTGTGTCTTTTTTGGGTGATCTGAACTGTGCGTGTGAGATTGTGTTCAGTGAGCGGGGGTCGCGGACAACATGTATGTTAAATTGGGGGTCGCGACTCAAAAAGGTTGAGAACTACTGCATTATGGGACATGTAGGCAGGGCTACAGAGTGAACAATCCTCTCTTGTATCATAGGTGCCGATTCTTCGAAGTAAGATTAAAATCACCAGAGCGTCATGGTGATCTAAGCCGTGTGCATTTAGATGAGTTGAGCACAGCTGCAGTAAGTATGTGTGTGTGTGTGTGTGTGTGTGTGTGTGTGTGTGTGTGAGTGTTTTCACCGAGAGTAAAAGCACGGGGTCATCGGGGGAGAGGGATCACCTTACCTGGCCATCAGCCCCTGTTTACCAGTGACACACACATAATCTCACACAGGTTCACAAACACATAAACACTCAGTCGCCGTGGCAACCGAGGGCACATTCTGTCCCATCTACCACTCTGGATATGTATGCTACAGTATCCAGGTGAAGCTGTGTGTTTTTTCCATCATCCTGTATATACACTACCGGTCAAAAGTTTTAGAACACCCCAATTTTTCCATTTTTTTAATTAAAATTCAAGCAGTTCAAGTCAAATGAACAGCTTGAAAGGGTCCAAAGGTAAGTGGTGAACTGCCAGAGGTAAATAAAAAAAGGTAAGCTTAACCAAAACTGAAAAATAATGTACATTTCAGAATTATACAAGTAGGCCTTTTTCAGGGAACAAGAAATGGGTTAACAACTTAACTCTATGGAGTCTTGGGCTATTTTGTCCATTTTTGAATTCTTTTCATATCTTTGTAAGTCATTTTGTCTTTTTTTGGTCATTTTGTGTCTTTTTTTGTCATTTTGTGTCTTTTTTTTGTCATTTTGTGTCTTTTTTTTGTCATTTTGTGTATTTTTTGGTCATTTTGGTCCCTTTTTTTGGTCATTTTCTGTCTTTTTTTTGTCATTTTGTGTCTTTTTGGTAATTTTGTCTTTTTTTAATCATTTTGTGTCTTTTTTTTTGGTAATTTTGTTTCTTTGTGTGGTCATTTTGTGTCTTTTTTGGTAAATTTGTGTCTTTTTTGGTAATTTTGTGTCTTTTTTTGTAATTTTGTGTCTTTTTTTGTAATTTTGTGTCTTTTTTTGTAATTTTGTGTCTTTTTTTGTCATTTTGTTTCTTTTTTTGGTCATTTCGTGCCTTTTTTTAGTCCTTTAGTCCAACATAAAATGTGATTTTGAATCTTTTTTTTACTTTCAAAACACTATCATGCTCAATAAAGAATTTTAAATGTTTCAAATGTGCATTAATTTCAGAGTACACTGAGACATTAAACTGCATCATTTTCAATTAAATTCTAGAAAAGTTGGTGTGTTCTAAAACTTTTGACCAGTAGTGTATGCATTAACTAAAGGCCGGAAAAAAACAACAGTTTCCACTTTATAAACCAAGTAAAAGAAAATCAACCATCGTCTCTGTAATCCAATACACAAGTCTGTAAGGAGACAAAAGAAGCCACTTAAAACTTAAAGCTCCTTCTAATGAGGATCCAAATTTTATAGTTTTCTACACAAAAAAACAGTTGAAAGCCAACCCTTTAACCTGTCTGCTCAGATGGACAATTATATATTTCACTGCATAACCTGTTTGGTTTCAATTCACTGTGGACTTTCCAAATCAGTTTCCTAACCACAAAAACAAATCGTCTACGGAAGATCTGCCTAGCAACAGGTGATCAGCAGCTTATTGCAGCTTCCCAGAACTTTCCCTGGTACATAAAACCCCCTTTTATGCAAACACACTTGGTGTGTACATGTCTTAATAATAATAACTATGATTTAGATTTTAATAAATAAAATACAGTAGAAAGAAATAGTGACTTATAATTATGTCAGAAGTTACAGTGGGTGTAATCTTCCTCAAGTAAACAGCCCAGTGGTGAAGTTACAGGCTGCAGAGATCACAATCAGATTAAAAAGATGATTCTATTAGTTGGTGTTTTATTTCTATATCGGTGTGACAGTTTTCTGTCTTTTGTCCTCTGACAGCAGCAGTGTTGACCTGTGCTGTCGCCGAGCTGCTGTCATACACCAGCTGCGTGCAACATGACGCCACAGCACATAGCAGCCTGTTGTTCGGGCCAGCACAAATAGAAATAAATATCTTTTAACCGCTCCATGGAGGCTTTTTACGCGCTCCGGGCCAAACGCACCTGCACACACACCATGTTGGATATAATTTGTGTTTCCTTTGAACCTTTGAACATGCGCTGTTAGGACACACACTCCTACACACACAGTCAGTCACTCACCCAGCTCAGTATCCGCACTATGGTTTGAGGTTGTCGGATAAACTTGTAGAAGTCGAAGCCTCCTCCTGCGAGCGAAGCGCCGTACGCGGTCGCGCCGCCGGTCTCCTCCATGTCTCCACAGTTCAGCAGGTCCTCCGGAGCTCACCGTGTGGTTTCCACCGAGCTGACAGGACAGCCGACCAGTTTAACTTCACCAAACTAAACTACCGCCACCTCCTGCTGCGCTCCTTCACCAGAGGAAAGACGAGTGACACCCGGAGGAGCTGCGCACGCGGCTGCGCGTCAGGCTATGGAGGGCGGAGGCTGCCAAAATCAAACACACGTAAATAAACTATGACCGGATAGTAAATTAATATGCTATTCAGTGTACCAAAAATAATATAAGAATCTTATATTATTATTATTATTATTATTATTAAATATTTTATTCTTTCAAAATAAACTATGACAGGATAGTAAATTAATATGCTATTCAGTGTACAAAAAATAATATAAGAATCTTATATTATTATTATTATTATTATTATTATTATTATTATTATTATTATTATTATATATTTTATTAATTCAAAATAAACTATGACCGGATAGTAAATTAATATGCTATTCAGTGTACAAAAAATAATATAAGAATCTTATATTATTATTATTATTATTATTATTATTATTATTATTATATATTTTATTAATTCAAAATAAACTATGACCGGATAGTAAATTAATATGCTATTCAATGTACCAAAAATAATATAAGAATCTTATATTATTATTATTATTATTATTATTATATATTTTATTCATTCAAAATAAACTATGACCGGATAGTAAATTAATATGCTATTCAGTGTACAAAAAATAATATAAGAATCTTATATTATTATTATTATTATTATTATTATTATTATTATTATTATTATATATTTTATTCATTCAAAATAAACTATGACCGGATAGTAAATTAATATGCTATTCAATGTACCAAAAATAATATAAGAATCTTATATTATTATTATTATTATTATATATTTTATTCATTCAAAATAAACTATGACCGGATAGTAAATTAATATGCTATTCAGTGTACCAAAAATAATATAAGAATCTTATATTATTATTATTATTATTATTATTATTATTATTATATATTTTATTCATTCAAAATAAACTATGACCGGATAGTAAATTAATATACTATTCAATGTACCAAAAATAATATAAGAATCTTATATTATTATTATTATTATTATTATTATTATTATTATATATTTTATTAATTCAAAATAAACTATGACCGGATAGTAAATTAATATGCTATTCAGTGTACAAAAAATAATATAAGAATCTTATATTATTATTATTATTATTATTATTATTATTATTATTATTATTATATATTTTATTAATTCAAAATAAACTATGACCGGATAGTAAATTAATATGCTATTCAATGTACCAAAAATAATATAAGAATCTTATATTATTATTATTATTATTATTATTATATATTTTATTCATTCAAAATAAACTATGACCGGATAGTAAATTAATATGCTATTCAGTGTACAAAAAATAATATAAGAATCTTATATTATTATTATTATTATTATTATTATTATTATTATTATTATTATATATTTTATTCATTCAAAATAAACTATGACCGGATAGTAAATTAATATGCTATTCAATGTACCAAAAATAATATAAGAATCTTATATTATTATTATTATTATTATATATTTTATTCATTCAAAATAAACTATGACCGGATAGTAAATTAATATGCTATTCAGTGTACCAAAAATAAT
Source organism: Centropristis striata (assembly GCF_030273125.1). Classification (NCBI taxonomy): domain Eukaryota; kingdom Metazoa; phylum Chordata; class Actinopteri; order Perciformes; family Serranidae; genus Centropristis; species Centropristis striata. Next base: position 1,948,283 of record NC_081517.1, on the reverse strand, counting down.
ATAAGAATCTTATATTATTATTATTATTATTATTATATATTTTATTCATTCAAAATAAACTATGACCGGATAGTAAATTTGAAAAAACTTAAAAACACATTTTTTTCTCCCTAGCTTTTAATCAAGTTTAAGCGGACATCTTGCAAAAATTTTATTTAAATTTTTAATTTATTTTATTAGATTTTTTATTTATTTTATTCTATTGTTGCACTGTGTTTATGTATTTTAGTTATTACTATATTTCCTGCAACTGTGATATCTGTACAGCACTTTGGTCAACCCCGGTTGTTTTAAATGTGCTTTATAAATAAAGTTTGACTTGACTTGACTTGACTTGACTAAATTAATATGCTATTCAGTGTACCAAAAATAATATAAGAACCTTATATTATTATTATTATTATTTTTTAAATTATTATATGTATTTTATTCATTCTATTTACATTTTAGTAGTACCGCTTTCTCTGCCTAAAAATGATACATAATATTTATTATCATATATTAATACTTAATATATTTATAATAATATTTATAAATGAATTAAATAATAAACATATAAATAAATGTATTTAAAAAATTCATATATAAATAAAGAAATAAAAGTAGAAAATAAATTAATACATGTATTTGTTTAAAACTACTTTATTTAATTTAAATTAATTAATTAATTAATGTTAAAAAAGAACCTTAACAATATATAAATGTAGATTAAGTAATAAATATAATGAAAAATAAATTTAAAACTGATATAAGAATTAATTAATTAATGTTAGAAATAACCTTAATAAATATATAAATGTAGTAGATTAATTAATGAATACATAAAACAAATTGAAACTGATATAAGAATAAGTTAATTTATTTCATATTTAAAAATAAGTTTAATACATAAATAAATAAATATAAGTGGAAATTAACTATATTCATACAATGTAAATTAATAAAGACACAAATTAAAAAAACAAATATCAATTTTTGTCGCATTTTATCAATCAATTCCTGAACAAAAATGATTAAAATTTTCATTTTATAGCATATTAACTTAATCACAGTGTCATATATTTATTTTTACATTTTGTCAGCTTCGATCCTCCATATAGGAGGGGTCGAGTTGACATGATGAGTGACTGTCATCATTAATTCACCAGCACAAATACTTTAGAGACAGATAATCTGATTTATCAAACTGAAAACACGTGAGAGCACAGAGCATCATGAGCAGATGTTTATTTAAAAGGACGGTCTGTGTTTGTAACAGTTTGAACCCTCAGGCAGTGGCGGTTCTAGACCAATTTTACTGTGGGGGCCAAGGAGGGGCCAGTGTTTAATCAGAGGGGCACATTAGCACATGGAAAAATGGCAAAGATGATATTTAAGCATTCGAAATCTTTGAATGTCTTTAAAAAGACACAAAATGACCAAAATAGACACAAAATGACCAAAAAAGACACAAAATGAGAAGACAGAATAACCAAAAAAAAAACCCACAGAAGACATAAAAATGACCAAAAAAAGACACAAAATGAGAAGACAGAATGAGAAGACAGAATAACCACAAAAAACCCAGAAAGAAGACAAAAAAATGACAAAAAAATGACAAAAAAAAGACACAAAATGACCAAAATAGACACAAAATGACCAAAAAAAGACACAAAATGAGATGACAGAATAACAAAAAAAACCCACAGAAGACATAAAAATGACAAAAAAAAAGACACAAAATGACAAAAAAAAGACACAAAATAACTAAAACAGACACTAAAAAGACACATAAATGACACCAATGACAAAAAAGACACAAAATGACAAAAAAAGACACAACAAACAGACACAAAATTACCCAAAAAAAGACACAAAATGACTTACAAAGACATGCAAAGACATGAAAAGGATTCAAAAATGGACAAAATAGCCCTTTAAGACTCCAGAGAGTTAAACTATTATACAACGTTCACATTCTGGGTTCCTTTTGTGTACAATGAGATATTGTTTGAACAAAAAAAAAGGTTAGAATTGTTCCATTGTTCATCATTATAAATTGATCATTTCATTATTAATTTGACACAGGGGCCACAGCAGGGGTCAAAGGCTTCTACACAGGGAGGGCCCTCAGGGCTCCTCAACTGGTTCATCCTCCAATGTCTTCTTCTCTTGCTCTATTAGGGGCCATTCATCTACGGAGGCTTCAGACGTCTGAGGAGAGGACACACACAGTTTAACTGCTTTCTTGTTTAACCCATAAGAACCCAGACCCAGTTATCCTTAAAGGAAAGTTATGGGGGATATACCAGAGACCAAGTGGCACATTCTGTCCCCATCTACCACTCTGGATATGTATGCTACAGTATCCAGGTGAAGTTCTGTGTTTTTTTCATCATCCTGCATGTATGCATTAACTAAAGGCCGAAAAAAAAAGTTTCCACTTCATAAACCAAGTAAAAGAAAATCAACCGTCGTCTCTGTAATCCAAGACATAAATCTGTAAGGAGACAAAAGAAGCCACTTAAAACTTAAAGCTGCTTCTAATGAGGATCCAAATTTTATAGTTTTCTACACAGAAAACAGTTCAAAGCCAACCCTTTAACCTGTCTGCTCAGATGGACAATTATATATTTCACTGCATAACCTGTTTGGTTACAATTCACTGTGGACTTTCAAAATCAGTTTCCTAACCACGAAAACAAATCGCTTACGGAAGATCTGCCTAGCAACAGGTGATCAGCAGCTTATTGCAGCTTCCAAGAATAAAACCCCCTTTTATGCAAACACACTTGGTGTGTACATGTCTTAATAATAACTATGATTTAGATTTTAATAAATAAAATACAGTAGAAAGAAATAGTGACTTATAATGTGTTTTTATGTCAGAAGTTATAGTGGGTGTAATCTTCCAAGTGGACCACATAGAACACATTTATGGTGTTTTAATAAAAAAATACTACCCGTTTATTAGATGTGTTTCCTGACCACTAGTTTACCGCAGAACAATGTTATATATTACACATTTTGTTGATGATTGCAAGAAAAATTATTACTATAAATTGGATGAAGAAAGACCCCCCCATGATCACTCAGTGGTTACAGAAAGTAAAACATGTCTACATGATGGAATATATGACCAATTACAGCTAAAAGTACCTGTTTTTATGAGAAGGTGGGCCCCAGTTACACACTATATTGCTTAAGACTCTTATACACTATTATTGTCTAAATTATCCCTTTTAATACCCTTTACAGTGCCATTTGTTACATTGGGCGTTTATGGAAGTTATGTTTATGATATTTCTTATTTTAAAATACTAGAAAACTAAAAACTAGACACCTTTTCTGCTTACAGAAACACAAATTTGCCTTTTTCTTTGCATCTCCACAACATTTATCAAAATTGTGACAGGATAGGATAGGATTATTTTTTGTTTATATTTCGTCAAATGTACTTAGATTAGAGTTAGAATTGTTAAATGGGTTTAAACAAAAAAAATCTTTTTGAAATTAGCTACTTTTTAACATTTCTGTTTCCAGTCACACACATATTTTTATTGTATTTTTTTATATTTTATTGCTTGAAGTATGCCTAGGTTGCTCTTTTTATTTAATTGTGTTGTCATTATCTCTGTGTGTAATGCTGCTGCTACACAGCATTTCCCAGCTTGGGATGAATAAAGTCTGTCTGTCTGTCTGTCTATCTATCTATCTATATTTTGGAAAAGTCACTTCTTGTCACAGTCACACAGTCTTGCTAAGGACTTAATGAGTTAATGTGAAGCCTAAAGCTGAATATGGGAGATTATAAAACATTTGAAAGTGTTTGTTACACGGTTGTCACCATAGGTTCTTATGGGTTCTTATGGGTTTAATAACCAGAGGATTGCTTTATTGATTTTATGATGATTTTTTTCTGATCTCACCTGATCAGATTCATTGCCTCTGGCTGCGTTCACCACATCAGCATCCTCCTTGTACTCTGACAGGTCCTGTAAGGACAGAGAGCTCTGGGTCACAGTAAAGTATGTATCCTTATGGAGATTTTTTTTTAAAAACGTGTGATCATGAAAGTGGCTGATTTGAGAGTAAATGAACAGGTGAAATGAACATGAATGACAGAAATATTGACGAACCAGCTCGTCCTCTTCTGCAACTGTCATTCCCTCCATCTCAAAGGTCCTGGAAGGAGAAACGTTGAGTACAAGTTGTCACATTTTCAGGCTGAGTTTATTAAAGGTTCAGCTGTAAACATTCTTACAGTTCCTCAACTCAAAGTGCTGTACATAAACAAACAGAACAAGAGACAATAAAATAAATAAAACAGGAAATAAACACTAAAATAAATAGATTCATTGCTTTTCAAAAGACAATTTAAAAAACAATAAATAAAAGCAAACCATAAAACACTAAAAACAAGAGCAGAGTCTCATGCGTGGTTAAAAGCCAAGGAATAAAAATAGGTTTTTACATATTTTGTGTCATTTTGTGGTTATTTTGTGTCTTTTTTTTTGTCATTTTGTGGTCAATTTGTGTCTTTTTTGGTAATTTTGTTTCCAAGTTAGCCCCACCACAAGTCAGAGCCAGAAATACTGACTTTATGATGGTTTTGTCTTTTATTGTTGTTGTTTTATGTCTCTTTGGAGCAATTTTGTATTTATTGCGTGTCTCTGTAGTCATTTCAAGTCCTACTTTTGTCATTTTGTGTCTCTTTGTAGCCATTTTGTGTCTTTTGTTGTATATCTTTGTTGTCATTTTTGGGTCTTTTTTTTTTTTTTTTACATTTTGTGTCTCTTTGTAGTTTTGGTGTGTCTTCCTGTAGTCAATTTGTGTGTTTTTCTACACTGTAAAAAAGAGGTGTCTTAAAACAAGACAAAAACAGTAAATCTGAGGGAAATGATCTTGCTGCATGGACAGATAATTTACCTTGACAAGATTTCTTAAATTAAGATTATTAAATCTAGAAATAAGCATGTTGAACACTTAAAATAAGAAATTAACTCTTAAAACAAGATAAATTAAAGCTGCCAGCAGTGATGAACTGGCCCGAGCAGAGTACACTGATAAATAATTGTTTTTACCAAGATAAAAAAAAACGTTATATTTAGAAGTGTTAGATAATTTATCTTGTTTTAAGAGTTAATTTCTTATTTTAAGCGTTCAACATGCTTAATTTAAGAAATCTTGTCAAGGTAAATTATCTGCCCATGCAGCAAGATCATTTCCCTCAGATCTTGTGTTTTTATCTTGTTTTTATCTTGTTTTTGCAGTGTAGTCGTTTTACAGCACACAACAGGGAAACAGGAAGTACTTTTTTCTCATAGCATTGGCCATTGTTTCTTTTTAATTGAACAGATGACAGATGAACTGCCAGCATGTTATTCTCCCTCATTGAAAGAACAAAGAAATACTGACTGAATATCAAGTCACAAAGTTCACTTCATAAGAGGAAGTGAAAGCTTCTTGTGAAATGTGGTCATAACTTTTCAAGGTGTCAGAACTGAGCGGAGAAATAACTCACAGAGTCTTTCCTCCATGCTGCTTTCGCCCTGAAACGAGAAAAAACAACAACTTTAATTCACAGTAGCAGTAAGGAGGCAGCGCCACAAGAATAAAGCAGGACTGTGAAACTTACAGCCCACTGATGCAACACAACAAACAGTGACGAGGAGAACCAGAGCGGAGAAACATCCAAAGACAACTGCAACCACCGGGAGGGGGAGACGATTCAACACTGGAGGAGCAAAAGATGGAGAAGACTTGAAACCAGTTACATCAGAATCAATACAACCGCAGTGCTTTTATTTTGAAGGCGATTTACGTATATATACCTCGGTACCTTCTCAAAAACACGTATTGCTTTTTGCATAAAGTTAATAAATTACTGGTTTACTGCATAACATACATGCTCTATATTGTTTTTGTGGTTTGAATGTAGGTTTAGTAGCATTTATTTATTTATTTTAAATCGTAGCTCCATGAAAATAAAAATAAGACATTCCTTGGTCACCTTGTGAATCCACCGTAAGAGCTAACAAACATTAGCATTAGCACTGGAGCAAACAAGCACTTTTACTATAGTTAAGACAACAAATATAGCCACTAATATATATGGCAGAAGAAAATAAACTTTTACTAAATTACGACGCACTCGTTATTATTTACCGTTCATTTTTAATTTTTACTGTTCTACCTGTTATTTTCTGTCACTACCTTTCAAAATGGTGGTGACAGACCATCCGTTTCACACTGGACGGCACCTTTTCAAAATAAAAGCATCACAACATTGTAAAACACCTATAAAATATACAAACAAGCTATATAACACAAAAACACCAATAGGAACCTTGCTAAAGGTCATTTACTCCACATTATAAACAGTCTTATCATAACATGTATTCTTATTAGTAGCAGCCCAAAACCAGATAATTTACTGTATTTTATAAAGTGATTAAATTAATATTGAGCAGAATTTAGTTCAGAGTTTTGGTCCGGCCCCTGCAACCTTCGTGGTATTAGTCATGTGGCCCCTTGGGGAAATTAATTGCCCACCCCTGAGTTGCATGGATGTTCTACTGTAATCAATCAGTACCTTCTTTGTCCATATACAGCCTCTTGCTGCGTATGGCGGTGGTGTTGTCAAAGCTGTCTGACACTTCACAGTGGTACGTTCCAGCGCTGCTCCTCCCTACAGACAGCAGGAGCATCGACTGTTCTGGAGGCTGGTGGACCACGTAGTAGAAGCTTCCTCGGTCATGTAGGAGGGTTTCGTTGAGGAACCACTGGTGCCGTTGGAGAGATCCCTTCTCTGCCTTGCAGTAGAATCTCAAGCCGACTACAGCGTAGTTTTCTCCGACATCGTGGTCATAATGCATCGTCACCGGCCCACCAACAGGGACTGTTGGAGGTAATATGGATCGATAAGAGACATCATGGCCAAACATTAAAGAAAGAAGTGTGTAGTGTTATGTCTGCAGCTTCAAACAATATGCCCTCTGCTAAGTCGTCTAATCCAGTAGTTCTCAACCTTTTTGAGTCGCGACCCCCAATTTAACATGCAAGTTGTCCGCGACCCCCGCTCACTGAACACAATCTCACACGCACAGTTAAGATCACCCAAAAAAGAAACAAAATGACCAAAAAAAGGAAACAAAATGACCAAAAAAGACAAAAATTTACCACAAAATGATCAAAAAAGACAAAAATGAGCAAAAAAGACACAAACTGACCCAAAAAAGACACAAAATGACCAAAAAAAGACACAAAATGACCAAAAATGACACAAAATGACCAAAAAAAGACACAAAATGACCAGAAAAGACACAAAATGACACAAAAAAGATGCAAAATGACAAAAAAAGACACAAAATGTCCAAAAAAAGGAAACAAAATGACCAAAAAAGACACAAATTGACCACAAAATGACAAAAAAAGACACAAAATGACCCAAAAAAGAAATAAAATTACCAAAAAAAAATCACAAATGACTAAAAAAAGACACAAAATTACCAAAAAAGACACAAAATGACCAAAAAAAGACACAAAATGACCCAAAAAAGAAACAAAATTACCAAAAAAACTCACAAATGACTAAAAAAAGACACAAAATGACCAAAAAAGACACAAAATGACCAAAAAAAGACACAAAATGACCAAAAAGACTAAAATACATGAACACTTTAACACAGTGGAGACAGAGCTGACTTCCAAAATGACTTGGCGACCCCCAGAACTCATCTCGCGACCCCAATTGGGGGTCACGAGATGGGGGTCTAAAACAGTGATTTAAGTTGGTAAAACTTGGAAATATAAATTATTGACATTTAGGGCAATCACCGTATGCAGCAAATTTCCTCCTGAAAACGCTCGTCTAAACGCAGAATAAAAAGTGAAGACGAGACGCCACTTTGGCGTCTTCTGTTCAGACCGTCATCATGTAAACATAGCCTATAAGTGCATAAAAACATGGCTACTGATATGATTTAAAACTACACAGGCAGGACGTAGCAAAAGTCAATTTACATACCAACTTCTAGGGGAATCCAATGGCTGTATTCAGTCTGGTCTCCATTGTTTGCCTGGCACTGGAGCCATCCCAAGTGATGGCCCAAGATCAATGGAACCTTAAACGTGGCGTTTCTGTCATCGACTGTGATATTGGCAACCAGTTCTGTTCTGTTGTACAGGGAAAAGGTGACAGGTGGAGTCCCTTTGGTTGACTGACAGGTGACCAAGGCAGAATAGATGTGGGAACCTTCCTTCACCACGGAGAAGGAGATGTTCGGTCTGGACACCAAGTCTAAGGGAGGAAGATGTTGGAGAATGTTAGTTTGTTCAAAGAAGCAATTTCATATCATCAAAATCTGAACCTGTTTGAACAGTTTGTTCACAACCTTTGACTGTAATTACAACTTCAGAGCTTTCGGAGGTGAAGACTTCTGTTTTGTTGAAGGTGTTGGAGGCGACACACCTGTAGGAACCGCTGTCTTTAGAAGTTGTTCTAAAAAACAAAGATAATCGTTTCAGTCAACTTCGTTTCACGTGCTCACACTGCAAAAAAAGAAAAGTTTAGTGAACTCAAAATTTCAAGGCAACAAACTTCGATAACATTTTAGTTGGACAATTAAACTAAATATTTTGAGTTTTTGTTTTTGAGTTTGCTCAACTCTGAATTCAGATTTTTGTCAACTCAACTGTAAGTTGTATTAACTTATAATTTTACATTGTAATAACTTTTAATCCTTACTTCTGCTAACTTCTGCGATTGTAACGCCACTATGAAATGTCAGCTAATGTTGTGACCACAATTTGGAGTTAGCATTGATGCGCTAATGGCTACTCTTGTAGCTGTAACAAGCAGCGCCACTAGCATCAGTTAGCCGCTAGCATCAGTTAGCCGCTAGCTTTCGCTAATGACCAAATTTCACCGCTTTCCCGCATTTCACAACAAAGAAATAAGAGTTATCAGAACTATTGTCCCTTGTTGTGAACCCCAACTTAAAGATATAAGTAACAACAACTCACCAACTTGTTTTTGAGCAGACAACTGGCTTCCTTTGTTGTGCTAACTTACATTATTGCCCTAAATGTCAATAATTTATATTTCAAAGTTTTACCAACTTAAATCACTGTTTTAGGCCAAAAAACACAAGTTGGCTTTTTTGCAGTGCAGTGGCCTCCATGCATAGACTGTCCGAAGGAGTGTTGGACAGACGTTTGTTGAGGGAAATGAGTCATGGAAAGCAGGAACTTGCTTAATCAAGAGAAGCAACAAGGCTACACTGCTACTCAACTGCTTTCCAGCATTTTCATGCATTTTCCAACAGATTTCATTGTCATATTTAATACATATTTTTTATTGGAACTACTTCTGCTTTTAGTAGCAGCCATTTTCAGTACATGTATAGGGTGGTTGCTAACTGGTTGCAGTGGTGTGACTTCAGTTATATTGGGGCAGTTCACCTGATCTTCAATGTATAAGTAATCTCAACATATAATACATTTCTGGAATCCTCAAGTCTCTACTTCCGTTTATGTGAAGAAATGAAGTGTGTATGGTTCATCTTTACAGCATGGCTCAGCATTTTGTTGTAGTTGACACATTTTTCAGTGACGTGTTTAGTAAGTTTCATCACTGTTGGCCTTTGATGAAGAAATTGTTTCTTGTCTTTTTTCTCCTAACATTACATATGTATCAGCCTAGTTTTTCCACTTTCATTTGCAATCTCTCTCCCTCAATGCTAAACCTGCACCAGTAAGCACCAACATTGCTCCTTGATTAGACTAAATTCTAATCAATCTAATCTGAATTCATAAGGCTAGGCTAATGTGATTCCTTATATACAATTCTCGACTGTTTGCCCAGGCTTTTTGGTCACATTAGCCTATCCTATCCTATTTCTTTTTCTTTTATTGAAGAAATCTTTAACTTGCTAACAAAACCATAGCAATCAGCTAGTAATGCAGAGACAATCTCATTGTGACTCACTGACCTGTAGATCAGCAGACGGTTCTCTACAAAATAGTGGAAGTGAGACTTAGAGACAGGCTGACCATCCAGCAGCCACTTGTAGGAGACGTGATTTCCAGCCGTGAGATTACAGTGCAGCTCCAGAGTCTTTCCCTCAAAGAACTCCGCTTGACCTGAACTGATGGAGATCTTTGCACCTTTGACTGGTTCTGCAGGACAAAAACATCAACAGCCTTAACCCTCTGCACTGTAAAAAATGTTTGTAGAAATTACAGTAAAACACTGTCAAATTGCATCAGAAATAGGTCATAAAATTAAACATTGTACATCACCGTGGTAGATACTTTTAATTACTGTAAATCAAAGAATAGTATAAAACTTTAAATTCTACCGCCATAAATTGTAGAAAACACACAGTTTTGCTGTAAAAATATAAAATTTTCACGTAAAGTTAATGGAGAAATACCATGATGACACAATTATCCTAAAAGTAATGGGATTATTCAGTATAAATTACAGTTTTTGCTGATATTTACATTTACATACGCTCACTGTATTTTTTTACGGTGATGTTCTGGCAACCACAGCTGCCGGTATTTTACCGTAAATTAAACTGATTTTTATATTACAGTGTGGAGTCCACGAAAGCACCTTCACATGACTTCTTCATGACGTGAAGACATAAAAATGAAGCAACGTTGATCCTTCAGCTTCCCTCTAAAATTCTGGCTTGAAACTCCATGCCAGATTTTTTTTGATGATATTCGGCCAAGTAAAACCGGAGCTAATCATCAAATCATCAGATATTATCCTCATTTTACCTGTTATATGTTATATTTGCAACCTGTGTCCATATTTGCAACATTTAAAATTCTGTGTTTTGAAACACAAATTTTCAAGATCAGATTTTATGTTTTCCTTTGTTTCTTTTGGGTACAAAATTTTGATCAAATAAGTCAAAGTTACAAATGAATTATCAGGACATAAAGGTGAGGTGAGAGGTGAGATTTTTTAATGGACATAATAGCAAAAGATTTCAGAGGGTTAAATATAGAATAAGAATAAAGATAGGATATTTCTTCCATACAGACTGAGATAAAAAAAATGCTAATGTAATATTTAGGGAACCCTTTCTTTTTTTTTTTGCTTTTTTTTTTTTTTTTAAACTAGCTGAAGCTATACAGACAACATGCCCAGGCCAAGAAAAATGTAACCTTGACTTTGCAAAACATGCCCTTTAATGTTAATCTCATTGTGTTGAACTTCTACAAACTTAAATGTCCATTATGTTACTGTTACAGGGAGCCATGTACATACAGTATGTTATATAATGTATCCCTGCACTGCAAAAAAAGAAAAGTTGGGTGAACTCAAAATTTCAAGGCAACAAACTTCGATAAAATTTAAAGTTGGACAAAGTTGGACAATAAAACTAAATATTTTAAGTTTTGTTTTTGCGTTTGCTTAACTCTGAATTTAGTTTTTTGTCAACTCAAATGTAAGTTGTACTAACTTATAATTTTACATTGTAATAACTTTTAATCCTTACTTCTGCTAACTTCTGCAATGTGCTGAATTGGCACGATTGTAACGCCGCTATGAAATGTCAGCTAATGTTGCGACCACAATTTTGAGTTAGCAAAAAGCTAGAAAAGAGTTAGCTACTCTTGTAGCTGTAACAAGCAGCGCCGTTAGCATCAGTTAGCCGCTAGCTTTTGCTAATGACCGAATTTCCCAACAAAGAAATAAGAGTTATCAGAACTATTGTCCCTTGTTGTGAACCCCAACTTAAAGATATAAGTAACAACAACTCACCAACTTGTTTTTGAGCAGACAACTGGCTTCCTTTGTTGTGCTAACTTACATTATTGCCCTAAATGTCAATAATTTATATTTCCAAGTTTTACCAACTTAAATCACTGTTTTAGGCCAAAAAATACAAGTTGGCTTTTTTGCAGTGTAACTGGTACAATTTCCATTTAATTCTTCGGAAAGTATGAATTTCCTGGAAAGTATTGCTCCATTCAAACCAATGTAAATATTCATTTATTATTAATTGATTATTTTAAAAATATTATGTCAATAATTTATATTTCCAAGTTTTACCAACTTAAATCATTGTTTTAGGCCAAAAAATACAAGTTGGCTTTTTTGCAGTGTGGTAATAAAGCAACTCACCGACAACCTTCAGGTAGTGTGTGTTGCTGACAGTCGGCAATATTTCAGAGTTGTTCTGTGCCTTGGCCACACACTCCAGAGGGCCCTCATGGTAAGGTCTGATTACTATGGGGAAGGATCCAGCATCCTTATCCAGGGAGGTGTATTCACCCAACAACTTGTCACGGTTGTCCTCCCTAGAAAACTTTGATAATTAGAGGGATTTTCTATCATTACTTAATGCATTTAGATAAAGATGACAACAACTTACTTATATAGCTTAAACAGGATAGCTACATTCTCTGGGTAGACTTTCAGTTCACATTGAAACTCTACAACACTTTTCACCAAAGCCTCCGAAGGACCAAACAGTACTGGACGCGTCAGAATTGTCTGACCTATCACAAAAATAAAATATATGAATAAAATAAAACTGCACAAACACTCAGGAGAAAGAATCAGGAGCTAAACACACTCAAACTAACTAACTTACTGCTCTCCTTGCTACAGAAGCACAAGCCTGTAAGGACAGAGAAGAAATCAAATAGTTAAGTTTGAAATTGTGAAATACTAAGCAGTGCCGGTTGTGTTGAGCAGCTTACCAAATATGACCACAAAAAGGGAAGCAAACATTCTTGAAGAAAAACGGCCGTCTTTCATGGAACTTCTTACTCAAACTATGCTTCAAATATGAATATTACGCTACGCTGTGTAATGCAGGAGTTTTGACGGTTTTGCATGGGGGGTTGAAGCACTGTGATGAAAAAAAATACATGCACGCACTTAGAAACATGTGCAAATAACTGATAGTGTTAAAGTACACCTCCCTGCAGTACCCTCCCTCCTAACAACACAAGATGGACCCTGAAACTGCACAGTAATATCAGCATACCCAAATTAACACTGTAAGAGTTGATCTTAAAGTGTCTATATGGGTCCACACCTCAGCGTGTTAATTTAACACCTTTCCACTGAGTTAGTGTAAATTTGACTCTTTTTGGAGTTAAAATTTAACACTGCTGAACACCAACCAGTGTTTTTTTTACTTCTATGTACAGGAATAGAGCTATGAAATACAAAATCAGAGTTTAGAGTAAGAAGTTCGGAGTTAATATTTAAAGATTTACACTTACAGGTTTGATTTAGTGACACTTCCTTTTTACACTCTGTTTTGACAACAACTATTTATCAACTGAGAGTTAATTATAATGGATTAACTCTATCCAGAGTATAATTAACTCTACTAGTGTATGTCTAGTTTAACACCAAGAATTCAACTTTTCTCAATTTGCAACAACTGTCAGAAGGATTTTAAAGAGGTGAAGGTGTGATCAAGTATCATTATTTCATTATTTCATGGGTTAGATAGGAAAAAACAACAAAAACATCATTTAAAATTAATATTTTTATTTCTAAATGAGGACAATATACAGTCATTTTGCCTAAAATATATTACGTCTCACTCTTTTTAACTTAATATTCCACCAGTTTCTCAGAAGCAACTTGGCAGCTCAGTGAAGAAATAACTGCTGTAGCTGCAGAACAACAAAATATAGCTGCAGACTTAATATAAATAAATGAACAATTTGCATGAAGAGGTGATCCATTTGTTGAGAGGTGCAGGTTTACTCTTGTGTCATATTGTGATCTCAGCGGTCTAAAACAGAGAGAGAGAGAGAAAGAGAACAGTCATGATATAATCTGTTTATATCCTGTCACATTCTTCCTTGTCTCAACATACAGAGAATTTAAATGATCTTTTTTTGGCTTATTCTCTCTAAAAGAATGGAAACTTTTAATCATTTACACTTTACAGTTCTGTAGTGCTGGTACTGTTACAGAAAAGAGTTGTTAACATCTGAAACAGTTATTTGACTTTAGTCACTTTTATTTGCAGTGTTTTATTTCCCGAGGTACTTCCATTGAAAGACATTTTTTGAATGCTTCTTTGTAAACAAATTTCACAATTTTGTGCATTTTGTTCTGTGCACAAATTTTAAATTCTTAACGTTATGTTGGAAAATAATTGGGTACCGCTTAATTTGATGGGTCTTTATTTTCCAAAAGATTTCTGAATAATTTCTTCTAAAAGATTCCTGATGAAAACCATTTAAATTAAACAGTGAAAATGTTAAATTCATTAATTTCCCATTCATTAATTTCAATTAATTCCTATTGTAACCATCACATTTTTTTGGTCAGTGAAAATGCAAGCATGTCTTATTTTATTTTTTTTACCTCTAGGGAAGAAAACAATTCAACATGAATAATATTTTACAATAATCAATTAATAATAAATTAATATTTACATTGGTTTGAATGGAGCAATACTTTCCAGGAAGTTCATACTTTCCGAAGAATTAAATGGAAATTGTCCCATTACACTGCAAAAGCCAACTTGTATTTTTTGGCCTAAAACAGTGATTTAAGTTGGTAAAACTTGGAAATATAAATTATTGACATTTAGGGCAATAATGTAAGTTAGCACAACAAAGGAAGCCAGTTGTCTGCTCAAAAACAAGTTGGTGAGTTGTTGTTACTTATATCTTTAAGTTGGGGTTCACAACAAGGGACAATAGTTCTGATAACTCTTATTTCTTTGTTGGGAAATGCGGGAAAGCGGTGAAATTCTGTCATTTGCGAAAGCTAGCGGCTAACTGATGCTAGCCGCGCTGCTTGCTACAGCTACAAGAGTAGCCATTAGCGTATCAATGCTAACTCAACATTAGCTGACATTTCATAGCAGCGTTGCAATCGTGCCAATTCAGCACATTGCAGAAGTTAGCAGAAGTAAGGATTAAAAGTTATTACAATGTAAATTATAAGTTAGTACAATTTACAGTTGAGTTGACAAAAATCTGAATTCAGAGTTGAGCAAACTCAAAAACAAAACTTGAAATATTAAGTTTAATTGTCCAACTTAAAATTTTGAAATTTTTCTTTTTTTGCAGTGTAGTGCCAGATTACATAGTCTCTCCTATGAACCTTACTGGTGCATAGTATCAGTTACTTTCTAACGAATTAAAGGAAACTAAGGGACATGTGTGGTTGGTTTATATGAGCTGTTGTGCACTGCTATAGGTTTACCTCATTCTGAACATCACAGTCTATAAACAGAGTATCATCTCCTGACTGGGACACGGGTACAGACAGAGGAAGTGCGTCAGGACTGCAACTGAAAGTGACAAACATTGGTTGGACAGGTTGATTTGAGTAACAGACAATAAACTTCCTGAGCTACATCAAGATAAAGCTTACTTTGTTGTAGCAATGTGGGCATGATCTGTGAAAAAGAAAAGAGGTGTAAACATATGAAACAATTCATATAAATTAAATTATACATTTTCAGTTAACTAACACACACACACACACACACACACACCTTGTTTGTGGTCAAGCATCTTGTACATACAGCACGCACCCACTCCCAACATCAGAAACAGGAAGCAGCAGAACGTGATAGTAACGACCTCTATGGTGTTCATGAAAAACTCCGCTGTGGAAGAGAAGGGGAAACTCCAGTGAAGTATTACAGACTGTAGAGGCAGAATGAAAGGCATTTAAATATACGATATGTGCTTTTTTTACTTGGTGGTGTTTCAGTGGAAGATGTTTCTGGAGGCATGGAGTTAAGGATCCTGTCTGATCAAGAGTAAAAATGTGATGTGGTTCATTGAAGAGCACAGAGACCCCACAAAAAGAGAACATTTATTAGAGGAAAAAAAGCATGTCAGATGTTAAGATCAATGTGGATTCGAAAGAAGTTAATAGTTAAACATTTTGTCCAATGTGCAGTAACATAAGAGAATTGATACTATGCTCATATTTCAACCTGGTCTCACAGAAATCCGTGAAATAGCCACGGATTTCACTTAACTCAAAATCCGTGGAATAGCCACGGAATGTTAATGACAGTCATATCCCGTGGCTATTCCAACATACAAAGTGATTATGTACATTCACTGAGTGAATATTTAGAAAATAAAACATATATTTCTCGCTAGAAATGTGATCAAAATCCATTTTTATGCAGAAACTAAGTCAAAATATTGATTTTTTTCACAAAAAATGAGAGAACTGTCCGCCATGTTTTTTGTTCTGACCACCGGAACCTTGAAAGTCACGTGACTTGGAACAAACCAATAGGAACAAATATCCATGGAATAGCCACGGGATATGACTGTCATTAACTTGCATTGTAGCGAAATCCGTGTCAGTTTCACGGAAATTTGAGCGATTCCGTGGCTATTCCACGGATTTTGAGTTAAGCAAAATCCGTGGCTATTTCACGGATTTCTGTGAGACCATGTTCTCATATTTGTACAGTAGATAGTTGGAGCCAGCAGACAGTAAGTTTATTTAAACTGAGGTATGAAGACTGAAAACAATGCTGGAAACTAATTAATTACCAATTATCAGCCCCTCTAAAGATCACTAATTAACATGTTATATCATGTTCAATGATGGGACTTTAAAGAAAGCCAATTTGCCATTTTACAGAAGGCGATGTAGGGCTATTTCTTGACCAGAAGGCATCTTCTACAATTCTTCTGTGTGATGATAACGCCTCATCAAAGTGCGGTCGCACCACAGAAATGAGTTCTTAAACCCAGAAGTAAGTTAGCATGTTAGCACCATGGGGTCTAACCTCTCAAACTGAATGAGGATTTTGAATGGGTTGGTGGTACCTGAAATAAGTTCTGTGGTTGACAAAAGCTATAGAGATGTTTGCGTTTTGGTGTACGAAATAAAACGTTAGTTATTCCCCCCACTTCTGAATTTTGAAGTTTGTACGTGTCCTTAAAGAGGCGATTGATACACAGGGGCCTCCAGGGGCCTGTCAAGTTAATAATAAAATGATCAATTTATAACGATGAACAACGGAACAATTCTTACCTATTTTCTGTTCAAACAATATCTCATTGTACACAAAATGAACCCAGAATGTGTACATTGTATAGTCATTGTATAGTTTAATTGTGCAATAAAAGCTTTCAAAATAAAAAAAGTAATTGTGCACAAAAATTTGAAATGTCATTGTCGTACAAAAATAGTTGTTATTGTTGGTAAGTCTTATTGTTTCAATCAATGTATCTGTGCATTCCAAATATATTTAAATTAGATTTTTAAATAAGCTAAAATAAAGGGTTTGAATGCTTAAATATCATCTTTGCCATTTTTTTAAAGTGCCCCTCTGATTAAACACTGGCCCCTGCTTGGCCCTCACAGTGAAAATGCTCATTCACTAGTCCGCCCTGTAGCCTTTAGTCATGTTTTTCAGAGCTCTTGCAAACTCTTGTAGTTGTAAATTATGTAAATAAACAGTTTATTAGGCTACAGATTCACTAGCTTGTCAAACTGCTGGTTAGCTTGTCAGAGACGTCTTAAGGATAACAGCTGTGACGTTTAAGTCATGCGACCGTGGTGTAATTCGTGATAGCATAACGTTAGCTTTTTACTTCTGTTGGCTGCATTAACGCTTTCAAACATAATAAAAGTGCTGTTCATTTGTGACGATTATCCCGATTGACAAAACATCTTAGCATCAGAAACGTGTTTGCCACAGAACTTATTTTCTACCACACTGCAAAAAAAGAAAAGTTGGGTGAACTCAAAATTTCAAGGCAACAAACTTCGATAAAATTTTAAGTTGGACAATTAAATTAAATATTTTAAGTTTTGTTTTTGAGTTTGCTCAAATAACTCAATAACTTTTAATTGCTAACTTCTGCAATGTGCTGAATTGGCACGATTGTAACGCCGCTATGAAATGTCAGCTAATGTTGCGACCACAATTTTGAGTTAGCATTGATACGCTAATGGCTACTCTTGTAGCTGTAACAAGCAGCGCCGCTAGCATCAGTTAGCCGCTAGCATCAGTTAGCCGCTAGCTTTCGCTAATGACCGAATTTCACCACTTTCCCGCATTTCACAACAAAGAAATAAGAGTTATCAGAACTATTGTCCCTTGTTGTGAACCCCAACTTAAAGATATAAGTAACAACAACTCACCAACTTGTTTTTGAGCAGACAACTGGCTTCCTTTGTTGTGCTAATTTACATAATTGTCCTAAATGTCAATAATTTATATTTCCAAGTTTTAACAACTTAAATCATTGTTTTAGGCCAAAAAATACAAGTTGGCTTTTTTTTGCAGTGCATGGTCCAAAAACGAATGATGCATTTCCTAAAATGTCAAACTATTCAAATGGATTTTTTATTCTTCAACAAGTCTTGATCTTTTTCACCTGCGACTTGAACCAGCACAGCGGCGCTCTCCACCCAGGGCCCGGAGTCATCATAGCTGTCCCTGGCCCTGCAGCGGTAATACCCAGACTCCTCTGGGCCGAGCTTGGCCAGGATGACACTTCGTCTTTGATCCGTTAGGGTATAGTGATGCAGGCCAGGCTGACGGGTCTCCGGGGGAAGGACAGAATTGTTTAAGAGCCAGGAGACGTGAGGGAAAGTTCCTCTGCTGACTCGACAGCTCAGCCTGGTGGCGGCCAGTTTGGAGTCAGCTCTGTAGAGATATTCAACCTCAACTTTCACATCACCTCCAACAGGGACTGCACAAAGAAGGGGAAAGAGGTTCACAGAAGGATTAACAAAGACAGGAAGGAAAGGGAAGCAGTCACAAAAAGACATATTTCGGTAACACTTTACTTGAAGGTATCGTCATAATAGTGACATGATACTGTCATAACTGTGACATGACACAGTCATAAACGTGTCATAAACATTATGTCAATGTCATAAACGTTTATGACTGCTGTCATTAAGTGTCGTTCGGTTTTTGTCATGACAAGTTGACATTCCTTGGGTTGTCTTGATTATGACAACTTGACTTTAATCAAAGTGACATTACCACAAAATGTCTTTGTCATGGCAACTTGACATAAACAAAATATGTTTCTATATTTGTGTTTATGGCAAGTTGGCATAATGATTATTACAATTAGATGTGCAAGGTTACAGACCAATTCTAGCACTTGGTCATAGATGTTTGACAGAATACCAACAAGATACCCAAAACTGACTGTCATGACACCATTATGACGCTGTAATGAAGATATTCTCTGACCTCAAGTAAAGTGGTAACATTTTGATTTGTTATTAACATATCATGAAGTATAAACTGACAGATACAATTACATATGACAATATTTTCTTTTTTTTGTTTTCAATACTATTTACAGTACACTAAATTGGAGGAAGGGTTCAGGAGTAGCAATCCAGTACACAAGTTGTCATAATCAAGACAACCCAAGGAATGTCAACTTGTCATGACAAAAACCGAACGACACTTAATGACAGCAGTCATAAACGTTTATGACATTGACATAATGTTTATGACACGTTTATGACTGTGTCATGTCACAGTTATGACAGTATCATGTCACTATTATGACGATACCTTCAAGTAAAGTGTTACCCATATTTCCTTCACATGTTGGTGTTTCTCATACCCACTTCCAGAGTCACAGGTTCACTCATCAAGTCCTGCACATCAGTAGTCACCCGACACTGGATCATGCCCATGTCTAGACCTGGTACCACTGCCACCAGGAACCAGGCAGCGAGGGATTCAGTAGCTGTGACAGATCCAACTTCTTTGCCTTCAAGAGAAAGAGAGATGTTGGCCGGAGGACTCCCTCTTGGTGACCAGCAGGTCACGTTGCCACTGTAAGTGTCTCCGTCTTTGAAGATGGAGAAGGAGATTCTTGGCTTTGAAACGTAAACTAGTGGAAGAATAAGAAAGGAAATAAGATTGGGACAGAGTTAGACGTCAGTGAAACAAATCTAACCAACACTTCAGGCTCTTTTTTGTTGTTGTTGATACATACGTTTGACTGTCACCTGGACCTCTGAGCTGCTGGAGAACCTCTTGGTGTCCTGCACCCAGGACCAAGCCATGCAAGAATAGTACCCAGCATGCTCTGGGGTCACCTGCTCCATCACTAGCTTGTTCTCAGTGAGGTTGAAGAAAGAGGTTGACGGTGTCACTTGCGTCCTGTTGAAGAACCAGGTGAAGGAAAGGTGGGAGCCCTTTGTGACGCTGCAGCTCAGCACAACACGTGAGCCCTCATATGCAGCTGGAGGGAAGGGTTCAGAGGTCACATGGGTGTTTGATGGTGGAGCTAGAGGTTGGGGAACGATAAATGGTGTGAGAGGAGAGAAAGAGGTCCAGTTTGCCAATGACTGTCTCCAGTAATACGAATATGAAAACTTTATTATCCACTGAGTGGAAATTCCTCTTTGGTTTCACCATAGACATGGCTAAAAAAAACCCAGAATAAATAGTAAAACAATAAAGAAAAACATTTCAAGGATAGAAAAATATAAAATAGCCTACAGCAATAACTGTACTTCACTGTACTTAAAATACCAAAGTTTTCTCTATATCCCCTTTCATAGTGCCGTTTCATGCCGGGACTTTTACGGCTCTGTAACGTCTTGCCTCTACAAATAATTCCACCAATTTTCTGCCTCCAGAGGAAGTGACAGAGGTGGAAAATTGGTGGGACTGTTGGAAGCGGGACCACTATGAACGGGACATCCCGGCAAGCTGGAATATTTGACGTCACGCATGACGTCTAACACACCTCCCACCTGGTCCGACAGTCAACCAATCACTGCTCACTGCGGCCGCCGTCCCTTACTTGGCACAGTGCATGCTGGATATTGTAAACAGCGTGCTAAGTGTACACGTCATGTCCGCCGCTGATCGTAAACAAACCGGCATGCTAACTGTGCACAGTGTCCGGTGCTTGTTGTAAACAATTCGAGGTCGCTAACTGAACACATGCTGCTGCAGCATATATGCTACATACTGTACTGCTACAGAGCTAACTGTGTAGCCTATTAGCACATACACACTGTACTGCTACAGAGCTAACTGTTAGCCTGTTAGCACATACACACTGTACTGCTACAGAGCTAACTGTTAGCCTGTTAGCACATACACACTGTACTGCTACAGAGTTAACTGTTAGCCTGTTAGCACATACACACTGTACTGCTACAGAGTTAACTGTTAGCCTGTTAGCACATACACACTGTACTGCTACAGAGTTAACTGTTAGCCTGTTAGCACATACACACTGTACTGCTACAGAGTTAACTGTTAGCCTGTTAGCACATACACACTGTACTGCTACAGAGTTAACTGTTAGCCTGTTAGCACATACACACTGTACTGCTACAGAGCTAACTGTGTAGCCTATTGGCACTGTGCTAATGTGCAGCACTGCTGCTGCACGTCCCTATCGTCTCCTCCCACTTTGTCATCAAAAACTTTGGACAATTTTATCTTTGTAATGGAAAGAATTACTTTCAATTTAAGAACACAAAAACAGGTATTTATTGAAAATTGGCAAAAATGGATTACATATGTCACTACCATGAAACCGGATTTCAGGTAATCTCAGATTCAGAATACTTTCATTTCTTTGTACCTTTCCCCTTTTTATTTTATTTTATTTATTCATTTATTTTTGGGTGTTTTCCAATCCCCTTTTGTACACTTTTACTTTTTTTCTTTGATATTTTCTGTATTTGTCTATAGGTCTTCATGTTGATTGTTTGTTTGTTCATTTCAAAAACCAATAAAAAGTAAATTACAAAAAAAAAACAAAAAACTTTGGACAATTTTAAATCTTCTCTTAAGACTCATTTTTTCTCCCAGGCTTTCAAACCTGTGTGAGTTGTTTCTGTATGTTGTATTGCACATCTCATGTAATATATTATTAGATCAAATTGTCTTTTATTTTTATTTGTGAGTTTATTGTTATTCAATTATGTATCTTGTATTGGATTGGATTTTGTTGTTGTTGTTATTCAGTTATGTAAAGCACTTTGGTCAACCTTGGTTGTATATAAGGTGCTCTAGAAATAAACGTGACCTTGACCTTTGTTCCGCGACGCCAGACTGCACTATGAAAAAGCAGAATATCACGTCTTCAAGGGATCTCTATGAACGTCCTAAGGCGAAAAGTCGGCACAGATCTTTCCGGCAATATATCGGGACATTTGTGGGACGGCACTATGAAAGGGACTTGTGTTTATATGTCTTATACTCACTGACTACGGCCAGCCTGATGCTGTTGCTCACTGCTGTGTTTCCTGCTGTCGTGGCCTTGCAGTGGTACGAGCCCTCTGATGCTGCAGAGACCTTCAGGGAGAATATGGCAGGTTGGTCATCTTGGAGATCAGGGGCTGTGTCCATCAAGGCACCGTCATCCTTCATCAGCTCGTAGGTGACTGGCAAAGAGGAGTCTGGAGCAATACAGCGGAAAGCAGCCCTGGATCTGATGTAGGCCTTGTCAGGACCCGTCAGCACCGGGCGAAGAGAGGTCAATCCACCTGGAGACGGACATGAAACACTCGTTTGTTTGTGCGAGCCCAAAAATGAACCCAAAAAAAGGTTTAAAAGACTGTATGAGCCACGTTCGAGCCCCAAGTGGCAAGTGACAAAAACAAATATTCTGGTGATACATTTTTCTCAATCTCATCTAAATTTATTTTAAAAGTGTTCACCTGCTGCTGTTGCTTCCTGCCCATTTGCACAATTGTTTGTTGCTGTATGTTTTATTTATGCAGTGGTGGAATAAGTATTCAGATCTCTTACTTAAGTAAAAGTACTAATAGCAAACTGTGAAATTACTCCACTACAAGTAAAAGTCCTGCATTCAAAACTTACTGAAGTAAAAGTACAAAAGTATGAGCATCAAAATGCACTTGAAGTATCAAAAGTAAAAGTACTTGTTATGCAAAATAGACCCACTTAGACTGTTTTATATATTCTAAATATATTATTACATTATTATTATTATTGATGCTTTTATGTAAACAGCCATTTAATTTTCTTAAGCCAGGGCTCATTTAAACTACTTAATATACTGTTATGAGTCTGATCACTCTAAATTAATGACATTTAGTTAAATCTCGACCTGAAAAGTAACTAAAGCTGTCAGCTAAATGTAGTGGAGTAGAAGTATAAAGTTACATAAAATGGAAATACTCAAGTAAAGTACAAGTACCTCAAAATTGTACTTAAGTACAGTACTTGAGTAAATGTACTTAGTTACATCCCACCACTGTATTGCTAGTGTATTTATCTATTTATTACTTATGTGTATTTTTTGTATATTCATAGATTGTATGTTTTTATGTGTGTCATGTTTGTACCTTATATATTGGAGAAGTTTCCACCATGGTGGACAATAAAGCCAAATCTATCTAATCTATTTATTTTTCTCCTGAAGAACAGGTGACTATAAGGTTTTGTCAGGATTATCTTTCTAAGTTCCTGAAAAAATTTTTGTCTGTTGAACTGGCTTTTACCAGGTGAAAAAAAAAGTTTTGACAGGTGTAAAAAAAAAGTTTTGAGAGGTGAAAAAAAGAGTTTTGACAGGTGTAAAAAAAAAGCTTTGAAAGGTGAAAAAAAAGTTTTCAGAGGTGGAAATAAAAACTTTGAAAGGTGAAAAAAAGACTTTTGACAGATGGAAAAAAAAGTTTTGACAGGTGTAAAAAAAAAAAGCTTCGAAAGGTGAAAAAAAGAGTTTTGACAGGTGGAAAAAAAAGTTTTGAGAGGTAGAAAAAAATGTTTTGACAGGTGTAAAAAAAAAAAAGCTTTGAAAGGTGAAAAAAAAGTTTTCAGAGGTGGAAAAAAAGCTTTGAAAGGTGAAAAAAAGAGTTTTGACAGGTGGAAAAAAACGTTTTGAGAGGTGGAAAAAAAGAGTTTTGACAGGTGGAAAAAAACGTTTTGAGAGGTGGAAAAAAATGTTTTGACAGGTGTAAAAAAAAAAGCTTTGAAAGGTGAAAAAAAGTTTTGACAGGTGGAAAAAAAGTTTTGCAAGGAGTTATTTTGTCAGAACCTGTGAAGAACATTCAGCATGTATTTTCTGTTTGCTGTTTCTCATTTCACCAAGTGCACCACCACTGAATAGCTGTGCTCTCCCTAAAAAAACACCATATGTTTGTACAACAGCTTAATATTCATAGATTAATAATATCTAAACATTTCTGAACCAGCAGGCACAAACAAAATATCTCTAACCCAACTGAGCTCAACATGTAACTTGTAATCTACCACTTTGACAAACTTACTTATCTTGATGAAAAAACTCGCCAGAGCTGAAAAGAAAAATCAACATCCATCGTAGTTAGAATATTAATCCGTTAAATTATTTATTTATGTTGCCATTTTAAACTAATTCAACTAACTCACCCAAAATTGGCAACAAATTAAAAGTCTGTGGATTCTTCATAACAGTGCTCCGTCTTTATCTCTGGCATGGTTTCTCTAACTCGATTCAGTGTGTGCATGTGTGTGTGTGTGTGTGTGTGTGTGTGTGTAAAAGCTAGGGGTGTTACACATGTGTTGCATGTAGATAACATATTGGCTGTTTGGTTTCATTTTAAGGAATACAAATGAAGCTTAAAAAATACACAAACTGCAAACATTTAATAAGCAGGATATTTTAAAAAAAACACTCAAAATTCATTGAATACAAAATAAAACATCATAACATCACATCACATCATAAAAATAAAGATAAAAATTACATTCATATGCATAAACTCAAACATTTATAAATGACTGGAGAGGAGACGGTGCCATAGGAAGGTTAAAAAAGGAGCTTTGCAGCAACAACTGCACTTCTTATTTCTTATCCCTATAGATCATGTAACTGTGACATTTCATCAGTGCTTTAACTTTTTACTCTCCAACCAGCTGAGGTCTGCCGTAGCAAGGCTTTATTTTTAAGTGCAAGTCTGTGGATATTAATCAGGCCTTTAATCAGTTTGTGTGCAGGTTTTGGGACCCTTCCAGTGGTCCAGGAGGACCCTCTTCGATGAGTGGCGAGCGGCCTCTGCGGGGGGTTCTCTGGCGTCTCAGCATTGTGGCGTGTTGCTTCACCAGGAAACGCTTATCTGTGCTGCTCTGTGAGGGGAAACACACACAAAAAGCTATAGTCACAGCATGCACACAGATAAAACGACTAGAAAAGCATAACACACTAATAGAGCAGTAAAGAAGCAGTAAAGGATTCCCTTGCAACAACCAAATTAGCTTGGTGTTACTCTTATGTTTCTCTGTGGCTAATTACATATGTAAGTTGTTTGAAGACATGTGACTTACCATAACCAGCATGTCTTTCAGTCTCTCAATGGCCTTCTGATTGGCTCGTCCCCGTGACAGATATGAGGTCAAGACGATACTGAGGAATGAAGTCCAACAGGTCACGTGAAAGAACAGTATGTCATTGCTACTTTTACATATGCAGTTTCAGTTCTCCCAAAGGTTAAAACAATCTTGAAGTAAATGATTGATTTCCCTGAAACTGGAAAAGCTCATCACACTGACACTATAGAGCAGTTTTAGCAGTGCTGGAAGAAGTATTCAGATCTCTTACTTCAGTAAATGTACTAATACCACACTGCAGAATGACTCCACTACAAGTTAAAGTCCTGCATTCAAAACTTACTGCAGTAAAAGTACAAAAGTATCAGCATCAAAATGTACTTAACCAATAAGAACCCAGACCTATTTATCCTGAAAGGAAAATTATGGGGGATCTACCACAGAGCCAGTGGACCACATAGAACACATTTATGTTTTAAAAAAACAAAAAAATACTTCCCCGAAATATCAAAGATCTGTGATGTGACATATACATTACATTGGGCATGTATGGTATTTATGTTTATGATATTTCTTATTTTAAATTTTAAAAAATAGACAAATTTTCTGCTTACAGAAACACAAATTTGCCTTTTTCTTTGCATCTCCACAACATTTATCAAAATTGTCACATTAATAGTGCTGTTTAATAATAAATTATTTTCCAGATTTGTTTTTAAGTAACAAAATAAGAAAAAATCCATAATAAATAAAAACAGAGCTGCCTTTTTGTTTGCATTTCCATAACATATATATATATATCATACTTGTGACACGGGTGTCACCATGGGTTCTTATGGGTTAAAGTATCAAAAGTTCCTCTTCCAACAATACCTAACGTATATATATATATATATATATATATATAAATGCTCTTCTTCTTTTCTTCTTTAACATATATCACTCCTGTAGCAATGACAGTTAGCTCTTAAAGTTCTGTACTTACTTGATTCCTATGGTCTATGTCTAGCACCATCAGGTTGAATGCACTTATTGTAAGTCGCTTTGGACAAAAGCGTCTGCTAAATGACATGTAATGTAATGTAAAAAAAAAGTAAAAGTACTCGTGATGCAGAATGGACCCACTAAGATGGTTATTTATATGCTAAATATATTATTATATTATAATTATTGATCCATTTATGTAAGCAGTGTTTTAATTTTCTAAAGGTAGAGCTCATTTTAACTACTTAATATACTGTTGTGTGCTTTAATTAAAAGAAAATATGCATAATCACTTTAAATGTATTATGTTTTTATGTTAAATCTCCTGAAAAGTAACGAAAGCTGTCAGCTAAATGTAGTGGAGTAAAAAGTACAATATTTGCCTCAAAATTAACCCTTGTGCCTCCCTCAAATTTACTACCTCTAACCACCCTCGTGGACAAAAACGTCCACGCACAGTAAAACTGCTATAACATAAAAATACATCAATTTTTTTTTCAATTTTTTTTTCCATAAATCTCTTAAACAACTTCAGACTTGTTCAAAACTATCAAACATTAAATAATTTTCAAAAGTTTAACCCTTTATATGCCAGTTTATAAATTCAAAATTTTCCATAATTTCTTCCAAAAAAACACAAAAAATGATTTTTTTTCCATAAAATAAATAGTAAGAAGCTGGCATTTTGGTGGTGATTAGAGTCTTGGATATGTCAAAGATTAGCAACAAAATTGATTTGATTGCATTAGTATTTTTTATGTAGTGCCAAATACTCTAATACTATAGTACTTGAGTAAATGTACTTAGTTGAGTTGTTGCATGCTTACATTTCAGCTAGTATGAGTGGGAGGGCGAAGGCCTCGGAGGACAGGTAGCGCAGCGTGCTCTGAGCCGGTTTAGGGAGACTCTCCACACACACTCCTGTCACGTTAAACACCGTTTCTCTGTTTCCAAACGGACCACAGTTGGACCTGAAGGAACACAGTGGAGAAATGAGCAGCAGAGAAAAGTAACACATATAAATGGGATATTTGCTTCTGTCAAAATTGTTTTTATATTAACAATTAAAAACTAAAGGAACAAATAGGGTGCATTGAAAATAATACTAGTGCATGTGAAGAGCATGTTCCCTGCAGGACAACAAATTAATAAAAAAAGTACATTGTTTCTTTTAGCAGCAAGCAAAAAGGCCAATACCAGGAGATGGCTCAAGAAATGAGGACTGGATCAACATTATACAAGACATCTACAAAACTATTTGGAATAAGTTATACTGTGAAGAAAGGCTGATAAAAACAGTGGAAATATTTAATCAAATTAAGGAGATGAACTAAATGATCCCAACACTAACACTCACATGCATACACACACACACACACACACACACACAGATTCATGAACACGCATACATGCACCACCGCTTATTTTCTCATTAGTCTACTGTCTATTTTAGTAAATCTTAGTTGTTTTTTTTTGTGTTGTTAGTTTGTTGTTTATTCCTTTTCTTAGAGATCCTCATTTGGGGAATACCAGTTTACCTTGTATATATGTTTGTCTGTTTACCCTATGTTTTGTTATTTACTTTCTGAATATATACCTTGAAAAAAAAGGGGGAAAAATGCAAGGTACAATATTGTAAAGAAAACAAAATGACTCATTATGTTTGTGAAAGTAAGAAGCCTTGCAATAAAGTATTTTTTTTAAAAAGACATCTGTATGAATGGTGGCCATTCATTTGGTTGGACCGGTGTAGTGACATACGTGTCTGTGTCTTGGTGGTAGAGGTTGAAGCCCAGAGTGACTGCAGCCATGACCAGACCCAGCAGCAACATGAAGTGGAATAAAACGGAAGAACTGGAGGCTCGGAACATCCTCTGCTCCGCAACACAGCACCGCAGGACCGAGAACTGGAGACAGACAGAGAGAGAGATTTATTTTTATTTTATTTTTTTTATTTTATTTTATTTTATTTATTTTTTATTTATTTTTTATTTATTTTTTATTTTTATTTTTATTTATATTGTTTTTATTTTTATTTTTTTTATATTCTATTCTATTCTATTCTATTCTATTCTATTTTTTTATTATTTTTTTTGCTGGGACAGTTAGATTGTATGAATTATATATTGATTGTAAATATTGTTCAATGATTGTAAATATTGCTTTCTTTTATTGTTATTAGTTTTTCTTTTCTTTTGAAATGAATAATAGAATTATAATAATTTATTGTAAATATTGCTTTCCTTATCTTGTTATCTTTTTTTCTGATGCTTGCTTTGGCAATATATACATTGTTACATCATGCCAATAACTCAACTCAACTCAACTCAACTTTATTTGTAAAGCACTTTAAAACAACCACAGCCGCAACAAAGTGCTGTACATAAACAAACAGGAAATAAACACTAAAATAAATAGATTCATTGCTTTTTAAAAGACAATTTAAAAAACAATAGATTAGCTTCATTTAGCTAATAAGATTAGCTTCATTTTGTGCACGTGTGCGCTGCCTAGGAAGTAATTGTTACAATACTATACTAATAATAAAGCCAATGGAATTGAATTGAATTGAAAGAGACAGACAGACAGAGAGAGATGCAGTGGTGAAATAAGCATTCAGATCTCTTACTTAAGTAAAAGTACTAATAGCACAGTGTGAAATGACTCCACTACAAGAGACACAAAGAGAGGTAGTTATGTGCAACAGATGGTTTGTAAGAACCTTTTTGATGTAGAAGGTGGCCATCAGTGTGATGGTTCCTATGAGGGGCAGCAGGGGGCAGTAGTAGACTCCCACCCAGCACACGGTCTGACTGTACACCAGGTCCAACACGTTGAAGGGGATCAGGAAGTGCTGTTTCCCAGACAACCGGGCCAGCAGGGAGGAGGGGTACGTCTCGTGCAGAAGCCTGTCAGACACAGAAAACCATCACAAACTTCACAGGATCACAGTCTTTCCTTGGAGTCACCAAACTGTAGGTCTTACACTCAGTGGCGGTTCTACACAGGGGCCTCCAGGGGCCACTGCCCCTGTGAAGAAGCCTTTGGCCCCTGCTGTGGCCCCTGTGTCAAATTAATAATAAAATAATTAATTTATAATGATGAACGACGGAAAGATTTTTACTTATTGTTCAAACAAAATCTCACCCACACTGTAAAAAAAGATAAACAATAGCTACTCAATAAAATTGAGGCAACAGATTGCACGCAATATTATTAATTAAAACTATGTTGCAAGTTGAGTTAATAACAACTTAACAGGAAGTGCCTGTCAATTAAAAACAGACTAAACAGACAAAATAAGTAGATTCTATCTCAAACATTTTTACATTAAAGTTACTTAAACAACTGCCTCAAAATCAAGGACGCATATATATTTAATACATTTTATCAAATAGCCTATATTAAGCAAAATGAAATGACTACAGAATAATTTATTACAGTGCACACAAAAAGGAACCCAGAATGTGAACATTGTATAATAGTTAAATTGTGCAATAAAAGCTTGTATATAAATAACAAAAAAGATCATTCTCACTATACTGCACTTTTAAAATGAAAAATTGTGCACAAAATGAGAAATGTCATTGTCGTACAAAAACAATTGTTACTGTTAGTAATTCTCATTGTTTCAATCAATGTATTTGTATCTTCCAAATATACTTAACCCATAAGAACCCACGGTGATACCTGTGTAACAAACACTTTAAATCTTCTTGAACAGGGGTCTCAAACTCAAATTATCTGGGGGCTGCTGGAGGCAGTATCAAAATGACCAAAATTACAAAAAAAAAGACACAAAATTACAAAAAAAAAAAAAATTACTTAAAAAAGACACACAATTACTAAAAAAGGACGCAAAATTACTGAAAAAAACACTAAATTACTTCAAAAAAGACACAAAAAAGACACAAAATCACCAAAAAAGACACAAAATGAGAAGACAGAATAACCAAAAAAAACCCCCACAACAGACACAAAATGACACAAAATGACCAACAAAAGACACAAAATAACTAAAAAAGACACAACAACAGACACAAAATGACACAAATGACCAAAAAAAACACAAAATGACTTACAAAGACACGAAAATGATTCAAAAATGCACAAAATAGCCCAAGACTAGTTAAGGTGAAGCATAAAGCTGAATATGGGAGATTCTAGAAAATTGAAAGTGTTTGTTACATGGGTGTCACCCTGGGTTCTTATGGGTTAAATGAGATTTTTAAAAAAAGCTAAAATTAAGGTTTTGAATGCTTAAATATCATCTTTGCCGTTTTTTTAATGTGCCCCTCTGATTAAACACTGGCCCCTGCTTAGCCCCCACAGTGAAATTGGTCTAGAACCGCCACTGCTTAGCCCCCACAGTAAAATTAGAACCGCCACTGCTTACACTCAAGAGACACTTCAAACGCATTGATCTTCACATTCAAACCACATTGTGACTAAGAACCAGAGAGGCTGTTAAAAGCCAAACAAACCCACTTCCTGGGGTAGTTCAACAGAAAGGCGCTGCAGAAAGTGGCGAGGAAGTTGAAGATGCACAGCTTGTACATCTCTCTGCCAAACATGTTCTCCCTGCAGTGGAAAGGAGTCTGTAAAGAAACACACAGATGAAAATGGGGTTAACCCTCCTGTCATGTTTGGTTCCATTCTCAGGAACAGCAATAATGTTTGTGGGTCAATTTGACCCAGGGCCTGTTTAATTATCCAAAAGTGTCAGAAAGTACAAAAAAATCCCAATAAACATTGTTTATATTTAGTAAATAACTCCAATACTAAATATTCCAATCAATATTTAGAGCAATGTTGTTCTTTACCTCTCACAGATCACGGTTCAATGAGGATAATTCACTGGTTTTCATTTAAAAAATGTTAAAACTTTGGTAACACTTTACAATAACCATCTAAGTGATGTTTATAGATGGTTTATAAACCAATTATTATTAACCATTTACAAAATTCTATACATATTTAGTCTTTAAATGTTTTCAAGCAATTTCTTAAAGGCATAAGAATCATTTTGAAATCATTTACATACTTAATATGGTGTTAAAAATGTTATAATGACTGTAAAGCTATTAATAAAGTAATAATTATGTTTGTTTATGGTAAAGTAATCTATTTGGCATTTATAAATTATAGTTCTACATTATTACATTTTCTATTCACCATTCTAAATGGCCTATATGCGGTTTATAAATGATGATTAAACATTAATAAACTATCTGTTTACCATTTATAAATGGTCTATTTACCATCTATAAATGATAGTTATTGTAAAGTGTTACCAAAACGTTTTGTTTATGAACATTGGAAATACCTACATATAAAATACAATAGTTTTCCATAAAATTGATTTTTAATATTTTTACTTTTACATTTAATTTTTTTTTTTTTATAAAAAAATATTTTAAA
This sequence comes from Centropristis striata, assembly GCF_030273125.1. Lineage (NCBI taxonomy): Eukaryota > Metazoa > Chordata > Actinopteri > Perciformes > Serranidae > Centropristis > Centropristis striata. The sequence goes on along the minus strand of NC_081517.1, from coordinate 1,916,622 downwards.
CTAATTTTTTAAAAGATTTTTTGAACTTTGAAATGGGTCAGTTTGACCCATAACATAACAGGAGGGCTAAGATAAGAGCGCACTTACAGGAAAACCCCAGCCGGGACCCTCTGTTTTCAATAAAATGAATTGTCCCCATAAGTCACTTACACACACACACACACACTACCTGACATCACATATTAGTCTGTAGGATCATGAAACGTAATTGTCACTCACGTGCTGATATTCTGCTTTGAAGATGAAGAATAAGTAGATCCCCAGTGAGGCCAGCTTCAAGAAGATGCTCCTGAAAAGACAGACAGGGTGAAGTAATGCAGGTGCGTGTGTGTGCATGTGTGTGTGTGTGTGTGTGTGCGTGTGTGTGTGCAATAGAGGTGTGCCATATCGTATCGTTCACGATTATACCGTATATAAATAAAACATAGAAGAACCCTTATTTTTCTTTTACAATAATTAATTAAAATAGGCAATGATAAGATCAGTGTATATGATGGAATAGTGGCATTAGAATGTGTGAGAGGCTCCAAATTTGGGCTTTTATAAAAAAAATAATTCTCTAGTCCAGACAGTCTGGCTGCTCCAAGTCCTGGTGGAAAACCCTGTTGACTGTGAAGAATGTTAAGTGAGGTGTTTGCTCACATTTAGCTCTCAAAATTGATGAGATTGATCACATTTTACTATAAAATGTACAAAATTTTCTCCCCCTCGGACCCTCTAGATGGTTATTTTTATTATTTGCTAATACTCAAGAGTCAAGAGTACATTTTTTTGTATTTAGCAACTGTGTAAATTTGCAATTTACACTACATTTAGATTTATGATTTATTTTTATTTTGTTGTACGATTTTTATTCCTTTATACAGACTAAAAAAAATATTTTTCTATATATTTTTCAGTATTTTGTAATATTGTCAAGTATATATCGTTATCGCAAAAATTCTCTGAAATATCGTGATAATCTTTTAAGGCTTGTTTAATACCTTGTTGATGTTATACATGTATTTTTTCTATTATCAGTTTATTACTTTCTAATAACTATTAAATTTTAGGTGGAGGCTTTAAATAAGCCCATCTGGGTTTTCTGCCTCCCCCTGCACTTTATATTAAAAAAATAAATAAATAAATAAAAAATAAAAAAAGGCCATATGGCCCAGCCCTATTGTGCAATATGTTATCCTGGGTTTGCACCTTACCTCATCAGCGTGGCATTGACCTGCATGGTGAAGGAGTAGTCTTCAAAAGAGGAGATCTTGCGGAAGATGTGAGGGAGGAGCAGGTTGACGAAGGTGATGGTGATGGGAGGAAGGTACTGGAGGAGCAGGCTGACCAACCAGTGGTGCTCACTCTGAAAACAGTCAGAGGCGTCAGATGTAAAACTCCAGCACAATGTTGTAACGAAGCCATTCAGCATTAAAGTCTTACCTCGATTTGTGACGCTATGGTGGCGAAGTAGATGAGGTAGAAGGCTCCACCCAGCTGACTCAGAACCAGCAGGTTGAGGAAAAGCCTGAGCAGGTAGAGACGCACCTTCTGACCCAGGGTCCTCTGAGCCTCACGCAGGGAAAAACTCTGCTCCTCCAGGAACAGCTGAGGACCACCAGGATAGAGAACATGTCCTGAATGTACTCGACTATTCTACTCCTTAACCCTCTGGAGTCCAGGAAACAACCGGCACATTACTTCTTCAAATAAAAAAAATAAAAATAAAGCAACGTCGAGCCTTCAGCCATCAGCTTCCCTCTAAATTTCTGGCTTGAAACTCCATACCAGATTTTTTTTTGATGATATTCGGCCAAGAAAAACTGGTGATTATGTCAAATATATTTAGTATAAAAATATAGAACTAGATATTATCCTCATTTTACCTGTTATATGTTATATTTGCAACTTGTGTTCATTTTTGCAACATATACATTTCTGTGTGTGAAACATAATTTTCAAGATCAGATTTTATGATTTCCTTTGTTTCTTTTCAGTTCAAAATGTTGATCAAGTAAGTCAAAGTTAAAAATTAATTATCAGGACATATAGGTGAGGTTGCACTGAAAAAACTGATAACATGGCATGGTGAAGATATTTTAACAGATTTTTCAAGGGACATAATAAGCCCAAGAGTTCAGAGGGTTAAAGAATTGTCACTAGCACTTATTATGCACTAATGGCTCTTATTGCACTATTCCTTGATTGTTCCCCTTTCTTTCTGTAAGTCGCTTTGGATAAAAGCGTCTACTAAATGTAAATGTAAATGTGAATGCATGTGACTGGATATGTGTCCAATATGCTGGTTGCCCTGGTTTGGGAGGTCTTAAGATTCAAAGATTTGAACACAATAAATATGGGAGAATTTGGACCAACATACATTACTGGTCAAAAGTTTTAGAACACACCAACTTTTCCAGAATTTAATTTAAAATTATGCAGTTTAATGTCTCAGTGTACTCTGAAATTAATGCACATTTGCAACATTTAAAATTCTTTATTGAGCATGATAGTGTTTTGAAAGTAAAAAAAAAGATTCAAAATCACATTTTATGTTGGACTAAAGGACTAAAAAAAGACACAAAATTACCAAAAAGACACAAAATGACAAAAAAAGACACAAAATGACACACAAAGACATGAAAAGAATTCAAAAATGGACAAAATAGCCAAAGACTCCATAGAGTTAAGTTGTTAACCCATTTCTTGTTCCCTGAAAAAGGCCTACTTGTATAATTCTGAAATGTACATTATTTTTCAGTTTTGGTTAAGCTTACCTTTTTTTATTTACCTCTGGCAGTTCACCACTTACCTTTGGACCCTTTCAAGCTGTTCATTTGACTTGAACTGCTTGAATTTCAATAAAAAACTGGAAAAATTGGGGTGTTCTAAAACTTTTGACCGGTAGTGTATACAGCCAAAATAGCACAAAGGTTTGAAAGATTCACTGTCTACTCTGGAAATGTACTGACATGTGGTCAAAATGTTATCATGCATGCAGGTAACATGTTTGCATCCACTCACCTTGAGGTCATTCCTGATGAAGCTGTGTTTGAGAGCAGCTGCTCCAGGCTCCTGGATGGTGAAGTCCCAGCCACAGAAGATCTTATAGCTCACGTTCATACTGTAGCGCTTCCCAAGCATCCAGGTGTGCTTGTAGCCAACTGTTGTTCTATCAGAGAAGTTTTCAAATTTAATACAGGCTTGACATCAATATATGCATTAACATTGGCTAATGTTAGTAGCTAATGTTAGCTTGTTTGTAGAGCAAAGCATGGTGGCCAACATGCAGGCATTTAACAGGGGTTTGAATCATGTTACAGTGTCTTGCAGAAGTATTCATTCAGAAAAGACGCAGATTTACGAGAAAAAAGTGTGAAAAAAGCAACTTTTCCCCCCAGATTCACCACTTTAAATCTCATAAATCTGCGCATTTTTTTCTCGTAGATTTGCCACTTTAATCTCTTAAACTTTTTTCTCAAAATATTATTTTCGTATGTTTTTTTTTTAACACATTCTAGCAGTATGTAATATCCTCCAATATTCTCTAGGGTTGAAATTTGGAATTTGCAAGTATTTCAATGAGTGTCCTATTAAGGGTTAAAGTGGTGAATCTGGGAGAAAAAAGTTGATTTTTTTCCCACTTTTTTCTCGTAAATCTGCAACTTTTTTCATGCAGATTTGCCACTTTAATCTAGTAAATTTGTAACTTTTTTTCTCGAAATATTACCTGAAGTCACCAAATATAGTTCTATATTAGATAAAGGGTTCAGGACGTATTTGAGATGTGATTGTATGGATAAGTACAGCACTGACTGCTTGCGCTACCTAAAAGCACTTGTTTCTTGACTTCATCTTTGCTTGTGTTGTATTAACTCTCAATTGTACGTTGCTTTGGATAAAAGCATCTGCTAAATGACATTGCAGAACTGTATTGTGGTAGAGTAGGTGACAGCCTGGACTTTTCCCACTAGCACATTTAAAGATTGTGTGAAAGCTGTTAGTAGCTAATGTTAGCTTGTTTGTAGAGCAAAGCATGGTGAGCAACATGCAGGCATTTAACAGGGGTTTAAATCATGTTACAGTGGCTTGCAAAAGTATTCATCCCCCTTGGATGTTTCACCCTTTTGTTGCTTTTACACATGAAATCATAGTCGATATAATTTGGCCTTTTTAAAAAGAATTTGCAGAAAAACCCTCTCCTGACTTATACTTTTCAATGATCTTTTCTCTGAGTTGCTAGAAGTGTTCTTTTGTCTTCATGGTACAATTGTAGCAGAATAGTGATGAACCAGAGACTGGACCTCCCAGACACATGGTTTTTTATACTACGATCACTTGACACACATCAAATGCACTCAAGTGATCTCCATTTCACTAACTGAGACTCGAACTAGCTGCAACTTTGTTGAATTAGTTCAGTTACTTTAAAGGGGATGAATACTTATGCAATCTTTTATTTTACCGTAAATATTTTGAATTAATAGATGCTATTTTGTAAAAATCTGTTTTCACTTTGATATTAAAGAGGGTTTTTTTTTTTGCAAATTCTTTTTAAAAAGGCCAAATTATATCGACCATGATTTCATGTGTAAAAGCAACAAAAGGGTGAAACACCCAGGGGGGATGAATACTTTTGCATGTCACTGTACATGTCAGTGACATTTACCTGTCACCATGTACCTGAGTTTAAAAAAGGAAAATAGGATTTTTAAAAAAGCTGTATTTCTTTCAGTCGCTTTTTAAAACAAACAACCTGAGGTGCACTGCAAAAAAGCCAACTTGTATTTTTTGGCCTAAAACAGTGATTTAAGTTGGTAAAACTTGGAAATATAAATTATTGACATTTAGGGCAATAATGTAAGTTAGCACAACAAAGGAAGCCAGTTGTCTGCTCAAAAACAAGTTGGTGAGTTGTTGTTACTTATATCTTTAAGTTGGGGTTCACAACAAGGGACAATAGTTCTGATAACTCTTATTTCTTTGTTGGGAAATGCGGGAAAAAGGTGAAATTCTGTCATTAGCGAAAGCTAGCGGCTAACTGATGCTAGCTGCGCTGCTTGTTACAGCTACAAGAGTAGCCATTAGCGTATCAATGCTAACTCAACATTGTGGTCAAAACATTAGGAGACAGTTATTACAATGTAAGATTATAAGTTAGTACAACTTACAGTTGAGTTGACAAAAATCTGAATTCAGAGTTGAGCAAACTCAAAAACAAAACTTAAAATATTTAGTTTAATTGTCCAACTTAAAATTTTATCGAAGTTTGTTGCCTTGAAATGTTGAGTTCAACCAACTTTTCTTTTTTTGCAGTGTGGGTGGTGCTCATGGAAACATTACTTTAGTCCACAGGGACCGCTAAATAAAGAAGAAGTTCCCCTTTTAGTTGCTTTAAAATGTATAAATTTGCATAACTTTTTGTTCTTTTGCAGTTAACGGACCTACGGACCACCATGATGAGACTGAGGAAGAAGATGGTGAAGATCCCAGCGAGGTACAGCAGAGGTGTGTTCAAGCACTGCAGGTTCAGGAGACCCCGAGTATAGAAGCCATAGAAGACCGGAGAACGATCCAGGTAACCCTGTACAAATGAAGCGTTAGATTATAGGAAACCTATAGAATTGTAGAAAACATACAGTAGACCAGTTATTCTCAACCTTTTTGAGTCGCGACCCCCAATTTAACATGCATGTTGTCTGTGACCCCCGCTCACTGAACAGAATCTCACAGTTCAGATCATACAAACTCAGTTGATACGACGAATTTTGGACAAATAATGAAGCAGACAACAACTAAAACATCTCTCTGACCAAAATGACCAGAGATTACATAAAAATTAAGCAAAAAAGGACTCAAATTGACCACAAAAAGACACAAATTGACCAAAAAAGACACAAAATGACCAAAAAGGCTAAAACACATGAACACTTTAACACAGTGGAGACAGAGCTGACTTCCAAAATGATTTGGCGACCCCCAGAAATCATCTCGCGACCCCAATTGGGGTCCCTACCCCAAGGTTGAGAATAGCTGCAGTAGACAAGCAAACGAAGCCTTACCGACCCCAGGAAGAAATCCAAAACAGAGTCATTGCCTCTAAACTCAAAAGTTTCTGCGAAAAACAACAGAGAACACAGCAGTGGTTAAACAGAAGTCTATATTGAGTTGTGGTTAATTTACTGTAGTCTGTCATTACAGCTGACTCACCACTGCCCATGCTCCCCCTGCCATAATATGCCGTAGGCCCCAGAATGAAACCGCCGATAAGAGCACAGTGAAGTAGGTTCAAGTAAACCAGATATCTGAGGAAAACAAAGTAAGCCTTCACGCCAACTCCAAACCTGCCTGGAACACATTAGGGAATTGAGTTTGAGTTGAGTTTATTTATTTAAAACAGGGACAATACATATTAATGAACATATACGTGTAAATATGCAAGATTATAGCCAACAGCTAATTTCCATCTTTAGTCCCTTTGGCAGGTTGATGTCAATACCATAACCATAACAATAAAATCAATAAAACATCGATAACAAGTTGGCAGTTGGCCTTCATGGCCAGAATGAGCAGGAGGAGAGAAAACGTGTCCTTGAGCACAATAGAACAGAAAAGAAAAAGAGAAGCAAGAACAATGAAAAGTATAGTGGATCATGGAACATACAGGCCAGGGGTCAGGGGTCAGGGGTCAGGGGTCAGGGGACCAAACGTATTTCACTAGTGTTAAACGCTATGTTTATTATATCAAAGGGTTGATTAAAGTGCAGAGTGCTGAAGTGTTAAAGTGTTAGGTGCGTAATTATATTGCAGAGTTACCCGATTGCACAGTAAATATAAAGTGCTATTTTAAATGCACAATAATCAATACACATTACATTTATTAAATACCAGCAATGGTAATTTTATGATATTGGGAGTACCCATTTTTAAGAATATAAAGTGCATCTTGCCTTGCACGTAGCCCTAATACCTAAAAAGTAAATAAATATATAATAAATAGCGAAGATATTAATAGGGAAGAGGGAGTATAGTAATCATAATAAATCAGTGATGTTTATGTATGTACTCAGTAGAAGTTGCGGATGGTACCCCAACAATTAACTAACATTAAAACTAATATACAAGTTTAGGCACAGTTGTGACAACAGTGTTGTTCTGCCAATAGCCAAGCTTTAAGATGTTTGCTAAAAGAGGATTTCAGTTGTGCAACAACTTGTGTTTTTGGGTGAAATCATCTAGTCAGGGTCATTTACTGGAAACCAACAGGTCCTTATAATGGATTTCAGGCCTTTCTTATACCTTCGATGGTGTGGAGAGTGTGTCGCCATGGCAACAGGTGTGATAGAGCTCCTCCCATCTGCTCCCAAACCCGTTTCCTGTTTGTGCTCTGGCTCCGACTCCAGGACTCCCAAAAACCAATGTTGCTGATTTGCATCTTCCTCCTTTCCCTAATGAGCAGCATAGATATGATATTACATGAATGTTTTTTTTTATCTTAACATGTTAAAGCCCAAGCATGAAATTACTGTCAAAATAAAATATGAGTAAATTTTTTTAAAAACAAAAATTCCCCTGATGGCGTCTTAGGCCCTTTTCAGACCTGACATAACATGCGTCTTGGGTGATCTGATCACAAGTGAACTGTTCTTAGTACAAACCAAAGATTAACATTAACCCTTTATCAGGCAAAGAACTATATTTGGTAACTTCAGGTAATATTTTGAGAAAAAAGTTGCAAATTTACTAGATTAAAGTGGCAAATCTACAAGAAAAAAAAGCTGCAGATTTAAGAGATTTAACTTGGCAAATCTGTGCGAAAAAAGTCGCAGATTTACGAGAAAAAAGTGGGAAAGAAGCAGCTTTTTCCCCCCAGATTCAACACTTTAAATCTCATAAATCTTCGCATTTTTTTCTCATAGATTTGCCACTTTAATCTCGTAAACTTTTTTCTCAAAATATTATTTTCGTATGTTTTTTTTTTACACATTCTGGCAGTATGTAATATCCTCCAATATTCTCTAGGGTTGAAATTTGGAATTTGCAAGTATTTCAATGAGTGTCCTATTAAGGGTTAAAGTGGTGAATCTGGGAGAAAAAAGTTGCTTTTTCGCCCTTTTTTCTAGTAAATCTGCGACTTTTTTCGCGCAGATTTGCCACTTTAAATCTCTTAAATCTATGACTTTTGTTCTTGTAGATTTGCCACTTTAATCAAGTAAATTTGCAACTTTTTTTCTCGAAATATTACCTGAAGTCACCAAATATAGTTCTATATTAGATAAAGGGTTAAGGACGTATTTGAGATGTGATTGTATCGATAAGTACAGCACTGACTGCTTGCGCTACCTAAAAGCACTTGTTTCTTGACTTCATCTTTGCTTGTGTTGTATTAACTCTCAATTGTACGTTGCTTTGGATAAAAGCATCTGCTAAATGACATTGCAGAACTGTATTGTGGTAGAGTAGGTGACAGCCTGGACTTTCCCCACTAGCACATTTAAAGATTGTGTGAAAGCTCTCCAAACTGAAACAAAGCTACGGTATGGCTAACGTTAGCAGCTAATGTTAGCTTGTTTGTAGAGCAAAGCATGGTGACCAACATGCAGGCATTTAACAGGGGTTTGAATCATGTTACAGCGCCTTGCAGAAGTATTCATCCCCCTTGGATGTTTCACCCTTTTGTTGCTTTTACACATGAAATCATGGTCGATATAATTTGGCCTTTTTAAAAAGAGTTTGCAAAAAAACCCTCTGACCCTCCTGACTTATACTTTTCAATGATCTTTTCTCTGAGTTGTTCTTTTGTCTTCATGGTACAATTGTAGCAGAATAGTGATGTATCAGAGACTGGACCTCCCAGACACAAATGTTTTTTTATACTACAATCACTTGACACCAAGGCCACTTTGATGCACGGGCTTACCTGGGCTGAAGCCCAGGGGCCTCCCAAGTTAAAGGGCCTCCCATGTTCAGGTTCACGATGAGCTGAAAAGGTCACATTGTTTTGTAACTTGTCAGGTTTTCTGTCAATCACTCTAATCGCACGTTACGTCACGCAATGTAACGTAACTTACGTGGCTGCTGATTGATCTAAATTAGGAGTGAGTGTTGCTGTTCTAATGATTATGCTGTTGTTATTAAGTTAATAAGTTATTATCAATGTTTGTGCAGACAGGTGATGGATGGTGATATTTTTCATAATATTGTTTAAAATCATCCTTTCACACATTTTGGTTTTATTATCACCATAAGTTGCTGTGTGTGGTTGTTAAATAAAGTGTCTTGTGTTTATTCTCAAGTGGGCTCAGTGATATGTTAATAACAATATTATTGTGTTTTCTGACTCAAAGAGGGAAAACTCACTGTTGTATGTCTCGAAAGAAACGAATGCATTTTGTGATGTAGATTACCTAGATATCACACTTTTTTTTAAATGAGACTCTATAAATCGAGGGGATGGGGGGCCTACAAATCTCTCAGCCCCGGGGACTAACATTAGGTTAAGGTGGCCCTGCTTGACACACATCTAATGCACTCAAGTGATCTCCATTTCATTTCACATTTACAGATAGTGTGGCAGCTCTCCCACCTGGCTCCTCTCTTCCCCTGAATACACACGACCAGGTTCCTGAGCGGCTGATTGGACGTCTTGTCTCTGGACAGGGGGCCATGGCTGACCCTCTCCCCCGGCTCGGGGTCCCCCTGTCTGTCCTGCTCGGGCCGGCTGGCCTGGATGCTGGGCAGCTGGTCAAATATCTCCGTCTGATAGTACTCACAGGAGTCAGACGACACAGACGACTGAGTGCTCTCCTCTGTGGTGAGTTGGACACACAGAGATTGATTACAGTGCATGTTTACTTAGAGCAGTAGACACAAAATGACCAAAAAAGACACAAAATGACCAAAAAAAGACACAAAATGACCAAAAAAGACACAAAATGACCCCAAAAAGAAACGAAATTACCAAAAAAGACACAAAATGACTAAAAAAGACACAAAATGACCAAAAAAAGGAAACAAATTGACCAAAAAAGACACAAATTGACCACAAAATGATCAAAAAGGGACACAAAATGACCAAAAAAGACACAAAATAACTAAAAAAAACCCCACAAAATGACCAAAAAAAGTAATTTTCTGTTGCTTGATTAATTGATTATTTACTAATGATTTCAGCTGGTGTATTTTCTTTTGTTTGGTTTATACTTACATACACTGTATTTTTACAAATCTGAAATGATGAGCCATATGTACACCAGTCCAGAGGGGATGATAATAATAAAATGATAACAACAGTATTATTTTCCACATAAGTATGTACTGTATGTATTTAATTTTCAAATTTGCACCCCACTGTACAGCAGACAATATCAAAATATTATTTCCAGTTTAAAAATTTGCTGTATGAACAATGTAACCTTTGCCTTACACATTTTCTGTTTCCATTATATGCAACATAAGGATGTTCTTGTAAAAAAAGGTGTTCAAATTCATAAATCATGCAAGTACATAGCAAAAACTGTCTAAAGTATTAAAATAAAACCCTTCAAGAAATATTTGTATGATGTAATGCTGTTGATTTAAAACTTTACATCATACGTTTGAAGCACAGAAACAGTTTTGAACAAGCAAGATGTCGTCTCTTTCACACACATAAACACAGCAAACACACACACACATTTGTATTATTATTTTTCTGTTACCTGACAGGAGTCTCATGAAGTTGACATTATTGTGCTCCTCCATTGTCCTCCTCTTCTTCCTCTTCAATAAAAGCAGCAATCCACTTGCTTTATATAAAACACAAGTCAACAAACATCTCCACCAAGGCTGCAGCTTCAGAAAAAAGTTACTTCCGCAATCTGAATGGAAATATCTTGCTTTGCACCCCACCGCAACATGCAGTGAAGCAGCTGATCTGGAGTTATTGTTGTACCTCAAGTCCTGTTGGTGCCGCTCACTATCTGGCAGGTGGAGTAGATGGTAAATCTGTCCTCAAATAGACTGAGAGGCACTTTGACTGGATTTGACAGCTCTCAGGAAATCACATGACAGGATGCAAAAACAGGCGTTGCATTTGTGGCTAAAAATATTGCAAATAATTTCACAACAAAACAAGAAATGGCCATACGTACACACTGTACTGAGAAGGGATCAGAAAATAAGGAAGTGAGGTTGAACTCATTTAATTTTCTACTGTTAATGTACTACCAAGTAATTCATAATTAATCATCATCTGCCCTTTTTCCACTGTAAACCATTATGCGTATGAGATGATGTAGCTGAAAGGCTTTTTCACCCACTCACACCACCACAGAGACTTCTGAGGCTTCCACTCAGAATCATTTACCAAGAAATATGAGACCGGGCGTCATTTCTTATGACCTTTTCCGACATGCTTAGTTTCAATTCTACTGATGCATTTAACTCTACATTGTTCACTTTGTGTGTCTGGATCAGAAAAACTTCTCACACTATCACAACCCAGAACATAGACAGACACATCAGGTTTTACTTTTTTTTTTTTTTTTAAAAACATGTTTTTATTAAACTTTTTCTTGCAAAGCGGAAGCGACAGAGAGTACAGAAAAAAATAAAAAATAATAATAAAATAATATAAATTAAAAAATCAAAAAAATAAAAATAGGGGCAATCAGGGAGACCAAAGGAGACAATATAATATATACTCAAGTTTGATAGCTTATCACTCTATAACTCTGCATCTTTTTCCCAGGCCAAGTCCAGGTTTTACTTTAAGTTCAAAAGAAAAGTCTCTTTCGTTAGTAAAACACCAATTTGTGTGTTTTAGATTAAATATGGATGGCTCTATTCCGGATGTGTTTAAAAACAACTCACTTAGTATCTCAAAATAGTAAAAAAATAAAATAAATGTCTAAAAATTAATCACAGTATGATTAAGTTAATTAAGTGTCTCATTTTGAGATACAAAGTCATTATTTTAAGAAAGTGTTTCCTTGTTTTTGAGACACTTATTATTGACAGTTTCTCATTAATTTGGTCTAAGTCAATATTTAATATTTAATATTATAAATATCTTGGACTAAGTCAATATTTTGAGATCCTAAGTCATTAGGTTTCTCATTATTAAATAACCTAGGTGTTGTCAGGTAGGTGCAGGTGGGTCATAAAATTGTAAAGCCATAAGATGTTATATTTGGCTGTTTTGATCACAAAAAGAAGGATGATGATGCATATTTTCTTATAAATTAAATTTTTCTTCTTGTCAAATACCACATACACAAATGTAAGTTTTCAAGTAAAAAAACAAATTTCTTTTTGTTGAAGTCAGCATTTGAACAGTATATCTCAACTCTCTCCTGTCTACGAAACAAAAAAGCTGTGAAGACTATTTTATTATTTATTTGTTTTTGTTTCATTCTTTTCCATTTAATTATTCATCTATTTTATTTTATTTTTTAAAATATTATTTACTTCTATTTTATTTTTTGCATTGTTTATCTTTCTGTAACTCGTTTCTTCTTCTTTGTAACTGTGCATTGTATTGCTGTTTGATATAAAATAAAATAAAATAAAATAAAATAAAATAAAATAAAATAAAATTAAATTAAATTAAATTAAAAGCCATACAGTAGGTTACTCTTGTAGTTACAAGAAGTGGGCTAGTTTTTTTCTCCATAGTGTCTTTGTGTACTTTTGCATTGTTTGAGTAGACTAACACTGGTTGTATTGCTGTCTGATATAAAATTAAATAAAATTAAATAAAATTAAATAAAATAAAATTAAATAAAATTAAATAAAAATAAATAAAATTAAATTAAATTTAAAGCCATACAGTAGGTTACTCTTGTAGTTACAAGAAGTAGACTAGTTTTTTTCTCCATAGTGTCTTTGTGTACTTTTGCATTGTTTGAGTAGACTAACACTGGTTGTATTGCTGTTTGATATAAAATAAAATAAAATAAAATAAAATAAAATAAAATAAAATAAAATAAAATAAAATAAAATAAAATAAAATTAAATTAAATTAAATTAAATTAAAAGCCATACAGTAGGTTACTCTTGTAGTTACAAAAAGTAGGCTACTTTTTTTCTCCATAGTGTCTTTGTGTACTTTTTGCATTGTTTGAGTAGACTAACACTGGTTGTATTGCTGTTTGATATAAAATAAAATAAAATAAAATAAAATAAAATAAAATAAAATAAAATAAAATAAAATAAAATAAAATTAAATTAAATTAAATTAAATTAAATTAAATTAAATTAAATTAAATTAAATTAAAAGCCATACAGTAGGTTACTCTTGTAGTTACAAGAAGTACGCTAGTTTTTTTCTCCATAGTGTCTTTGTGTACTTTTGCATTGTTTGAGCAGACTAACACCGGTAGAGGGATTTCAAGCCTGAATAGGACTGGACCAAAACTGGAAACTCTGCGGGGGGTAAAGTTTACGTTACCGCGTCATCAATAGAGAGTTTTGCCGGTCACTATGTTAAATTCATGGATGTATTCTAAAGAAAGAACACATTTAACACAACATATATACATTAACATACGCAACTAAATGTTTAGCTCCCGCTTTTTACTGTTTTGTGTTGAAAAAGTAGAAAGCGAACACCCCTCCGAGAAAATGGTTTCTCCCAAACTGTCCGGGTTGCATGCGGACTATTTTGACTGACGAGCAGAGACTGAACGGGTTTGTCAAGTTAGTGAACGGGTGAGTGAACAACTTTAGTCACTCTTTGTCCAGGTTTTAATGTTCTGCTTTGCTTAACACCTCTGGAATAAAACCGCGGAACTATTGTCACATCTAAGGTAAATGTTTCTTAACTTAATAAAAGCGAGTCAGTGTTTTTAAAAGGAATATAACTTTGTATCACTTTGTCTTTTATTGTTGTGAGTTTGTTCACCAGAAAAGCCAGCTGAAGTAATTACAGAGCACCAATCTCGGGTGACTGAGTTTTCGTGCTATTGTGCAACTAGGGTAACCTAGTGTTAAGTGTTATAACCTATTTTATACAATCTATGGTTATAACTCCTGTTCGTGTACTTTGTCATACCGTCACCCTGTTAAAATAATCGACTAACTATGTTTTTCAAGTTTTGCAGGAAACACAAAAACTTACACCAAAAGTGTAACATATGACTTTTATTGATCATTATAGAAACATGACATGACAAGTGTCATGAGCATTAATGTTACTTCAAAGTGTCATTAATGTTCATGACACATTCCATGTCATGTTTATGACACGCTCATGTCACTCTTATGGAGACACCTTCAAAATAAAGTGTTACCATATCTTGTTTAAGTCAGAAAGGCATGTTCAAAAAATTGCCTAAGTCACATTTTACTTTTGACTTAGGCATTATAAATCCCCTTAAGTCACACACTTGACATAGGCCGTTATATGAAAGGGGTAAAATCACATGATTGGATCAACTGAGGATGTGGGAGATTTTATCATAGGTGGCTGGCGTCATGAGGAGAGGATTTAGGCAAAAAAAAAACCCACAATTTTGACAAAAAATGACTTTGGTGATTATTTTAACAGTGTGACGATATGTGAGATAGATAGATAGATAGATAGATTTTTTTAAATCACATCTGTGTCTTGGCAACATAGTTTCAACTGGCTGTCATGTAGCCAACACTGAACATATAATTTTGTGTCCTTTTTTTTTGAATGAAGGCGGAAAGCATGCAGTATTATGGGCCTCAGAGTCCAATAACAGTATAACTGAGTATGTCTGCATGCCTGACTGTGTTAGTAGAGACAGCAGAGTCGAGCTAATTGCATGCACATTTTCTCTTTTGTCTGCCTTCGTCTCCCCTGTTAGTAGCCAGTCACTGTTCTGTCTCCTCTACTTTACTTGTGTGTTTTTTAAATGTCCTTGTACTAAATTACAGAGTTTCAGGTCTGTTTCTTTTCATTGTCTTCAGTGTATCTCAGTAACCTTACTTTCCTGCAGCAAACTGTGATGCCTAACACGTAATGCAAGTATCTCTGCTGCCATGTTGACTGTGTGCCTCCCTGCTCTCTCTAATGTTTTTCTTTCCTCAGCACTCTGAACTAGTTTCCATGCAGTTGTTGAAAGCTGTCAGAGTGGACAGATTCCTTAACACAGGGGTGTCAAACTCAAATACACAATGGGCCAAAATTAAAAACTTGAATAAAATCGCGGGCCAACATTGAACAAATAAACCTTTTAATATATACCAAACATGTTTTGCTTTAACATTAAATATGGAACCAGCAACGCTTATAAACATACAATATATAACTAAATAGTGCAGACATGCAAAATCAAATTTCAAATAAAAAACACATCAATGTCATTAATTTATTAAATAAAAATTAAATAAAAATCGTATGCCTCTTTTCTATTTGCATCCTTCTGATTTAAATATCAAAATAAACTTTTTCAACAGATTAATAAATTCTGCCTTTCTTTTCAACAGCAGGGCATTGTGGGACTTGTAGTATTAGCTGTAAATGCGCCATATAATACTGGCGGGTCAGCTTTTATAGTAAAATAATAAGATTATAGTTTGGTATTGTCTCGCGGGCCAGAGTTTGTGGGTATTGAAATGCAAGTATCTCTGCTGCCATGTTGACTGTGTGCCTCCCTGCTCTCTCTAATGTTTTTCTTTCCTCAGCACTCTGAACTAGTTTCCATGCAGTTGTTGAAAGCTGTCAGAGTGGACAGATTCCTTAACACCTCTCCCGTGCCTTTGCCCCTATGCCTTGTCCTGTCATCTGCTGATAACTGCTGCTGTTTTTTTTTTTTTTTTTTACTTTATTGCCTTTATGCACATTTACAGACAATTAACATCACAAAGGAAAACAAATCAAAACATCTTGAGATTGGGTCTCTTCTGTCACACAAATGGCACTGTAAAGGGTATTACACATATTTTATCTGGTTCTGTATTCCAAAAAATAGTAGTAGATAATAGAGTCTTAAGCAACATAGTCTGTAACTGGGGCCCACCTTCTCATAAAAACAGGTACTTTTAGCTGTAATTGGGCCGTCATATATTCCATCATGTAGACATGTTTTACTTTCTGTAACCACTGAGTGATCATGGGGGGTCTTTCTTCATCCAATTTATAGTAATAATTTTTCTTGCAATCATCAACAAAATGTGTAGTATATAACATTTTATTATATATAAAATATATATATATATATTATACATTGTATAAATTGTTCTGTGGTAAACAGGTGGTCAGGAAACACATCTAATAAAAAAAACTGCCTGCTGTTTTTGACTGGAAAAACCAATTTATGTGATGCTACGCAGTGTTTTCATTTGTGGACAGGGATGCCTCCCTTGTGTCTAGGTTGTGTGTTTCATACTACTTATCTCTCAGTTTTGAGAGAACAATGTTCTCTAATTAACTTGTAACCCAACCTAAACTCAAATTGAACCCATCTGGGTTCTGTTATCCCCTACTTTGTTTTCCCATCTTATTTTATTTGGCAATCGTGCAGCTCAACTCTGACCTCCTATCAACCTCTCCCACCAACACAATATCCTGCTCTAGCTGTACAGTCTCAAAACATTTCTTTAATATAAAATAAGATTGAAGGAGTCACTAGAAAGCTACATGCACAATGTTCGAGATGGACCAACCACCTGAACAACACAGCGCTCTGTAAAGCTATTGTGTTTGTTTTAGTGCTCTGCTGAAGTGTCAGAGAATTTAAATTGCATTAAAGGGATCAACCACAGCCAATGTATGGAATAGGAAATGGACAATTATGGAAAGTGAATTATGATCCTCTAAACTAATAAAAGAAGTGTGCAGACCTTAAACAAATGGGCACAGAAGAGGGATTAAGGTTGACAGTGGTAGAGGGACATTTTTTAGCCGTGCAGTCATTGATTCAGTGTGTTGGCTGACATTCAGAGCTGCACCCAGTTTAATGCATGCAGCTGATATCATATTCACTCCAGACCAGAACCAGAACGCCCTCCACCCAGAGCAACAGTCCAGGTCACATACTCGCACATAAACGTGTCTGTAATGATTGAAATATGCAAAACAGGACAACAAACAAACAAACACAGGACACGTGCATTAAACAAACACAACCAACAAGTTGTACATGTCATGTGATAGATGCTTTAATCTTTAAGTCTTTGCAGTGAATATATTATATATATAAATATATAATATATTTATTCTGCACAGGAATTCTACTCCTTAATACATACTCCTTCTTTAGACACTTTATTTTTTATTGTATTTTTATATTTTATTGCTTGAAGTATGCCTAGGTTGTTCTTATTTAATAGTGTTGTCATTGTCTCTGTGTGTAATGCTGCTGATACACTGTAATTTCCCAGCTTGGGATAAATAAAGTCTATCTATCTATCTATCTATCTATCTATCTATCTATCTATCTATCTATCTATCTATCTATCTATCTATCTATCTATCTATCTATCTATCTATCTATCTATCTATCTATCTATCTATCTATCTATCTATCTATCTATCTATCTATCTATCTATCTATCTATCTATCTATCTATCTATCTATCTATCTATCTATCTATCTATCTATCTATCTATCTATCTATCTATCTATCTATCTATCTATCTATCTATCTATCTATCTATCTATCTATCTATCTATCTATCTATCTATCTATCTATCTATCTATCTATCTATCTATCTATCTATCTATCTATCTATCTATCTATCTATCTATCTATCTATCTATCTATCTATCTATCTATCTATCTATCTATCTATCTATCTATCTATCTATCTATCTATCTATCTATCTATCTATCTATCTATCTATCTATCTATCTATCTATCTATCTATCTATCTATCTATCTATCTATCTATCTATCTATCTATCTATCTATCTATCTATCTATCTATCTATCTATCTATCTATCTATCTATCTATCTATCTATCTATCTATCTATCTATCTATCTATCTATCTATCTATCTATCTATCTATCTATCTATCTATCTATCTATCTATCTATCTATCTATCTATCTATCTATCTATCTATCTATCTATCTATCTATCTATCTATCTATCTATCTATCTATCTATCTATCTATCTATCGATCGTACAGGCCAAAAGTTTGGACACACCTTCTCATTCAGTGCGTTTCCTTTATTTTAATGACTATTTACATTGTAGATTCATCAAAACTATTAATAAACACATGTGGAATTATGTACTTAACAAAAAAGTGTGAAATAACTGAAAACATGTCTTATATTCTAGAAAGCAAAGGGTGGTTACTTTGAGGAATCTAAAATACAAGACATGTTTTCAGTTATTTCACACTTTTTTGTTAAGTACATAATTCCATATGTGTTCATTCATAGTTTTGATGCATTCAGTGAGAATCTACAATGTAAATAGTCATGAAAATAAAGAAAAACGCATTGAATGAGAAGGTGTGTGTCCAAACTTTTGGCCTGTACTGTAGATATTACACAAACACAGGACACGTGCATTAAACAAACACAACCAACAAGTTGTACATGTGATGTGATGGATGCTTTAATCTTAAAGTCTTTGCAGAGAATATGAGTGCACAGTGTAGGTGGGAGCCCTTTAATGGAAACAAAAGTTGTAGTGAAGCAATAGTTGAGTTTCAGGGAAATTTTCCTTTTGTTCTGATTTACCCAGAAACAGACACACTCGTATGACCTTGATTACTGGATGGCATTGGCATAAAGTGGCAGCTCTCAGTGTATATGAAAGGGAATTACCCCCTTTTGAACTACAGAGTATTAAACCCCCAGCAAACCCTCAACCCTCAGATCTGTTCAAAGAAACAGAAAATATCCTAAAAAGGCACATCTCTGTGCATGAACTTTTTCCTGCTGTGTCTGCGTGTAAACAGGAAGTTGATCTGATGTCGAAGGCAACCTCAAGTGTGTTTACAGTGAACTCTGAACTAAAAACTAGTACTGGGCCAACCTTTGAACGAGAACAGCTGCTACCCAATCCAAGGTTAAACTCAGTTTCAACATTGTCGTCAATACCTAAATTGAAATCTTGTTGTACCCATATTTAGACAAAAATGACTATTTCTATGGTTTTGCTCACAACCAATCACAGCAAGTGTTCTCTTGATTTGCAGTTCTTAAAGAGAGAGCCACCATGGCATAAACAGTATAAAATCTCTGATCAAGCAATTTGTGCTCTCCACGTACGTACACTACTGGTCAAAAGTTTTAGAACACACCAACTTTTCCAGAATTTAATTGAAAATGATGCAGTTTAATGTCTCAGTGTACTCTGAAATGAATGCACATTTGCAACATTTAACATTCTTTATTGAGCATGATAGTGTTTTGAAAATAAAAAAAAGATTCAAAATCACATTTTATGTTGAACTAAAGGACTAAAAAAAGACACAAAAAAAGACACAAAATGACTTACAAAGACATGAAAAGAATTCAAAAATGGACAAAATAGCCCAAGACTCCATAGAGTTAAGTTGTTAACCCATTTCTTGTTCCCTGAAAAAGGCCTACTTGTATAATTCTGAAATGTACATTATTTTTCAGTTTTGGTTAAGCTTACCTTTTTTTATTTACCTCTGGCAGTTCACCACTTACCTTTGGACCCTTTCAAGCTGTTCATTTGACTTGAACTGCTTGAATTTCAATAAAAAACTGGAAAAATTGGGGTGTTCTAAAACTTTTGACCGGTAGTGTATGTTTTGTAAATCATTAGAGCAAATTTTTAAAAAGTAAGCCATCCATATGTCAAATATTATCTTTGCAACTGTACGTATTAGAGGTGGGGGAAAAATCGATACAGCATAGTATCGTGATATTTTGCATGGCAATATTATATCGATTCATGGCCGCCAAGTATCGATATTTAGTGTTCCGGCAGCCTGTCAGTATTTTCACCTTTTTTTTCTTCACTTTTAGGAATACACTGGTATCATATGAAACTAGAAGATCTCAGCAATCTATGGGCAATCTATGCGTTAGGATATTGTGTCTGGAAGTTGAGAAAATGCTGCAATTGTTGTTCTCCATACATGTTTGATATCAGCTAAGTCAGTCTGTGGGTTTGACTCTCATTGTGGAGAAATAAGAAGACTGAAGTCAGATGAATAGACATTTTCTTGTTGTTTTGAAAAAAAACTATGCTTGATTGAATTTAGTTTTGTGGACAGGAATACTCACCATATTGCAAAATGCTTAAAATTGCAATAATATGGTATCGTGACTCAAGTATCGGGTTAAAATCTTATTGTGGGGCCTCTGCTGATTCTCTCCTCTAGTGAGTATGTGGATTTTTTTTTCTGTGGATGTCTTTTTTTTTTTTGTCAGCTGTTTTTTTTTATGGCCCACTATGATGTCCAAAGAGCAGTCGTTAAGCAGAATTTATAGTTGTTGACTGTGTTTTATTTATCTACAGTCTGCTTTGCTGAAGGCAGGCTTTGATAATCTGGTAAAGATGTTTTATTAGTCACTAATGAAGATCTGGATCCAATTTCCTTGAATCCAAAACACTTTACTAATGCCTTTTTTTATATATATATCTTCTGTGTTTATGTTTTAATAACAAAAGTCATGTGTCATGTTCTATCTGGGACTTTGATTAATGTTTATATGCAGTTGTGCCTAGCTGAGGACAGATAGTTTCGTTTCATTTCGTATCTGTTTATTTCGGTCAATACATGTCATCAAAACAAACCAGAAAAAAAAAAAAAAACATTGATCAAAGTAAACAACATGTAAACAGAGAGAGAAAATTGATAATAGACATTTGGACCGAAAAGGCTGAAGCAGCTTATTACGCCTATATACCCTGTTACAACTCAAGTAAATTTAAAATTTAGAAATGTACAATCTGTTATTTATCAACAAAAGAAATAAGCAGTCACAAAAGAGAGAAAAGAAAGAAGCTTATTACTCATTACTCTAACTTATATAAATTAATCATCCTATTTTTAAGTAATTTTTTGAATAAGTTAATGGTATTGCAAGTTTTCAAGTCTTTCTCCAATTTGTTCCATAGATTAACAGCTGTTACCGTGGTGCATGGTGATTTGGTGTTGGTTCTAGTTTTTAACTTTTTAAATATACACATCCCTCTAAAATTATAATGGCTTTGTCTTAGATAGTTGGAGTGAATTTAGTGTCTTTAAGTGCACAGAAACAGAGGAAACAGCATGTTTCCTCCCAACCTCCCATATGACAATGTCTGACAGCGAACATTGACAATGGATCATTCTGTGTCCAGACATGAATATTCATTTCACTTGTGACACTGCAGCATCTGACTCTGACCACAACAAGCAGCGCCACAATGAAGTGCCTCTCATGAGTTTCGGACAAATGACCTAATCCCCTAAACGCCATGAGTCACTGTGACCTCATTTTGATCATAAAGGGTGGTGAATGTTGGAGCTGGCAAAAATGGATGCTTTAAGATTTTAATTTTTTAGTTTGAAGTTGTTTTTTTAATGTGGCCTCAGTGAATTGAGACTCAATGTACACTTTTATCCTTTACAGATACAGACCACATACTAATGCAAAGTGTAAATGAGACCTAGGGCTGGGCGATATGGCCCTAAAAGAATATCACGATATTTCAGGCTATTTTTGCGATAACAATATTCTTGACGATATTAGGAAATACTTAAAAAGATATAGAAAATATGATTTTTCTTTTAGTCTGCATAATAATTATAATATCTATAATTAATAATAATTATAGATATAATAAAAATATTTAAAAATCTATAATGTAATAATTAAAAATAATTAATAATCTAAATAATAATAAATTAAAATAATTAAAAATCTAAAATGTAGTTTGAAGTGCAAATCGCAACAGTTGCCAAATACAATTTTTTTTAAGTCTTGACTCGAGTATGAGCAAATAATAAAAATAACCATTTAGGGGTTCCGGGGGCATATTTTAATGACATTTTGTAAAGGAGAATAAAGGTTCTTGTATGTTTTATTCAAGGCATTTTATTTTGACAGTCTTCTTGTAAATTCTGTGGTGGATTCTCTTAACCCATTGAGGCCTGAAAAATCGCTGGGCGATTTTAAAATAAGCCTCTAATTTTCAGGAAATTCTGGAAAATTCTGGAAAAAAAAGTGTCAACTCTTCTACTAAATAATAGATTTTTCAGCCTCTGTAGCAGATAGAAATGAAATTCAAAAAGGTATTTATACAAATACAACAAAACGACGCATCCGCTTTCCAGGCGTCAATGGGTTAATACACTGCGCTCTTATTTTGAAAGCTGCATGTGTTTAGCGACAGGGAGTAAGTAGCTTTTTGTGATTAAAACAACTTTAACCACTACATCAAGAAGTAGGAACGTTGCCAATATCATGATATGCATTTTTTTTTTTTAACCATAAAAAAAAATTCCGATATTATTGTGAACGATATGATATGGCACAGCCCTAATGAGAGCTGATGCTGGAAGAGGAATAATCACTTGTCATGTATACACAGCCAGTGGTTAAATATGTGCGCAGGACAAGCAGTAACATGACAAGAGCTTTCAAATTCCAACGAGGTCTGCTGGCATTTTTTTGCCTTGGCTGTAATTCACTCACTTCCCATTGCCCCGCCTCCTTTCCCCTCCTGTCCCCTCCTCTCTCAGGTAGAAGAGTAAACGCCATGGTGGGAGTGGAGAGCAGGTCTGAGCAGGTGAGGGTGTGATCCCTCTCCGATTGGTCCACACACAGACAGACGGCTGGACTGATCGAGGCTGTCGGAGGAAGGAGAATGGCTCGAAATGTTAACTTTGACCTGAACCACCCTCTCATGGAAGCTGGACTGGAGTAAGTGTCTATCTCTTCATGTTCCTCCTTTTTTCTTTCTTAGTTTCTGTTTGGTTTGCTGTTTCAAGCTGTCGGCTCACCTAGCGCTATTTACCGTTGAGGCTGGGAGGAAAATAAGGAACCGAGATAACAGGATTAGTCTCTTTGATGCCTTGTTCAACACTAAACAGGAAGGGCAGATCATAATAATGTACACAATCTGTACAATGTACAGAGTTCAGTGGCTTTTATTTATGTTTTTAAACCATGTGACCAACTACTTATCTCCAGTTCATTGTCTTCTTAAAAAAGACCAGTGGTGGAAAAAGTATTCAGATCCCTTACTTAAGTAAAAGTACTAATACAACACTGTGAAATTACTCCACTACAAGTAAAAGTCCTGCATTCAAAACTTACTGAAGTAAAAGTACAGAAGTATCAGCATCAAAATGTACTTAAAGTATCAAAAGTAAAAGTACTCGTTATGCAGAATGGACCCACTCAGATTGTTTCATATATTCTAAAAATATATTGTTGGGTTATTATTTTTGATGCATTCATGTACGGACCGCTTTAATTTTCCCAAGGTAGGGCTCATTTTAACCACTTAATATACTCTTATGATGTTCAATTTAAAAAAGCAAATATTTCATATTAATTATGTTTTTATGTTAAATCTTGAACTGAAAAGTAACTAAAGCTGTCAGCTAAATATAGTGGAGTAAAAAGTACAATATTTGCCTCAAAATGTAGTGAAGTAGAAGTATAAAGTAACATAAAATGGAAATACTCAAGTAAAGTACAAATATCTCAAAATTGTACTTAAGTACAGTACTTGAGTAAATGTACTTAGTTACATTCCACCACTGAAAAAGACTCATTTGTTTGGTTGAAAGCATGTCTGAATATGTGTGTGTGTGTGTGTGTGTGTGTGTGTGTGTGTGTGTGTGTGTGTGTGTGTGTGTGTGTGTGTGTGTGTGTGTGTGTGTGTGTGTGTGTGTGTGTGTGTGTGTGTGTGTGTGTGTGTGTGTGTGTGTGTGTGTGTGTGTGTGTGTGTGTGTGTGTGTGTGTGTGTGTGTGTGTGTGTGTGTGTTAGCATTGAGTCTATCTCTATGAGAGTGAATGTTTCTTCTGCTTCTGTGTGCTCCTCTTCTTGTGCTATCTGTGTAAAAGTGCTGAGTCAGGATCTGAACCTGCTGTATGTTCCTGCTCTTGCTTTAAAACAAAAACAATCAGTCTGGTTGGTTTTGAAAATGCATCCAGACACAGAAGGCAATCTGGGCTCTACTGCCCACTGAATACTTCACAGACTCTTCCTGAGCAGTTTGATTACAGTTTCCCCCCATGAGACTAGTGGTGACTGAGTCAGAAGGTCATGGTGTTTAATCTGGAGTGTTGTCAGTGGCCAACAGGCCTCAGGGCACTTTGGATCTAAATCAAAGTGTGTCTTTGAATCTAATCTGTATTTCTGTGCATGTATCTCACTCTTTTTCTGTCTTTGTATCTCTACTTGTGTCTATGTGTCCTTGTGTTAGGAGCCCCATAGATGAGGATGGTGTTCATGACTCATTCAGCCAGCTGATAGCGGAGCAGAGTCAGAATGGAGGATTGTCTGAAGCCTTCGAGCTGCAGCAGCTGCAGAGACAACTGGATGAGGAGGGTCGAGGTACTTGTATTGGTGATCAGGATTTTGGTTTTAGTGATATTGTGATACGGCTTAACCCTTGTGCATTCTGAGGGTTTTTTTTACATTTTTTATTCTTTAGTTTTTACATTTTTGTCCTTTTCGGTATCAAGAAGACATTCCACAAGGGTTAGATGCCTTTTTCTGTTCTTAAAAGCTAGAAGTGCTAAAAAGTGCTACACTTTTTAAACTCTCCTATAGGGCTGGGCGATATGGCCCTAAAAGAATATCATGATATTTCAGGCTATTTTTGTGATAACGATATTCTTGACGATATTAGAAAATACTTTAAAAGACATAGAAAATATGATTTTTTTAGTCTGTATAAATAATAAAAAAATCTAAAATGTAGTTTGAAGTGCAAATCTCAACAGTGGCCAAATACAAAAAAAATTACTCTTGACTCGAGTATGAGCAAATAATAAAAAATAACCATTTAGGGGTTCCGGGGGCATATTTTAATGAAATTTTGTAAAGGAGAATAAAGGTTCTTGTATGTTTTATTTAAGGCATCTTATTTTGACAGTCTTCTTGTAAATTCCGTGGTGGATTCTCTTAACACACTGTGCTCTTATTTTGAAAGCTGCATGTGTTTAGCGACAGCTTTTTCTGATTAAAACAACTTTAACCACTACATCAAGAAGAAAGAACGTTGCCAATATCATGATATGCATTTTTTTAACCATAAAAAAAATATACCGATATTATCGTGAACGATACGATATGGCACACCCCTACTCTCCTAACTCTTTTAGCTGAGTAATATGGAAAGTAAAGGTGTCAATGTAAACTTCTTGGCCATATTGGCCATATTGCTAACATCACTCAGGGCTCCAGACTAACTTTTTGCATTGGTTGCACTGGTGCCTAACTTTTTTTTTTTTAGGTGCACCCAAATTTTTCATTGCTCTGCCATTAGCACCATAAGGTCACCTTTTTATCGCTCTCCATAACTTTCATATAATGTGAATGACAGACGTCGCTTCACGTGACGCTTCGGAGGAAAGGACTTCTTTTTTCTCTTCAAAAGTTTCCTCTCTCCGTCTCCGCGCTTCACCTCCATGCGTCTCTCCATGCGTCCCCGGTGGGCGGGACTAAGACGCAAGTGAGTGAAACGAGGACGCAAAATAAGAGCTTTGAGAGAAACCCTATGAGTGCGAGTTCAGTCACAGGGGAACACAGAGAGATGATGCGCTTGAGAAATAAATTAATGTTTTCACCAGGGCAGCGTCAGGTGCACTGGTGAGACCTAGAAAAATTATTAGTCACAGGCCCCGTTTACACGAGGACGCTCGCGGGTAAAAACGACAAAATATTTTATGGGAAGTGCCTTTCGTTTAGACGGTGACGGCGTTTTGGGGGCTTAAAGACGCAAAAATCTGAAACCACCTTCCAAAGTGTAAAAGTGTAATCCTCTCCTCCGTAGCGTGTCGTCTACACTGACAAGACACAAAACTCTGATCTGATCTGCTCACGTCACGTATGTGTTTACGTCACATACATGCTCCAGGACAGGAAATAAAGAAACGTGGGATTATTTCCATGGTGGGACCTTCAAGCTGCTCTGGCAGCTCTAATAAACTTACAGGAGTCTTTCCACCAAATGTCCAGGATATGTACAGATAGTATTAGTGAACAGAGAAGGATCTGGAATTACCTCCATCACATTCTGGATGCAGCGATTGGTGGGAGGAGCCAGACGGCTGTGAACGAGACCTGGGAGATCTAGTGATGGAGGAGAACTTTGTGGAAGGAGTAGCTGATAGAAATGTGTGGCGGGAAAATTTCCGCATGCCCAAAGATGCTCTTATGGCTTTAAGTGATGCCGCCTGGCTGCATACAATCCAATTTCACACACTTTTGCGTCACCGTATGCAGCAGATTTCCTCCTGAAAACGCTCGTCTAAACAAGGAATAAAAAGTGAAGACGCGACGCCACTTTTGCGTCTTCTGTTCAGACCGTCCTCGTGTAAACGTAGCCACACTCCTAAAAAATTTTGGTTGCATGTGTGACCAAATTGGTCACACCCTGGAGCCCTGATCACTACAAAAACAGATTTTATTTTGCCAGCAGTAGCAATATTTTTCATGTTTTTTTCCTTCTAATTCCACAGACAACGTGCCCTACCTGTCCAGCCCTGGGCGAGAGGTGAAGGGAAGGATACGGGGGCGAAGGGACGTAGAATGGGAGGGTGAAGAAACACAGGCAGACCCCCTCGTAGGGGAACGATGGTCCTCTGCAACCATGAAGATCCTCTCCTCCATGCCCAGTCGCACTATTGGTGAGTGTTGCAGAAGGCCAGTGGAAATACTGGTGCAGGTGTAGAAAGGATTTGTAGTTTATAAAGATGTTTTTAAATAATTTAGACATTTAGTCCTGCTGCGCAAATGGGAGCACAAACTGTTTAGGCATTATATACTACAGTGGTACTACACTGATAGGTGCCAATAGATAAAACAAAATAGTAATAATTTTTGTAAAATATTTCTTTCAGCTTGGCTCATCAGTGACACAGCTTAATGCCATAAGCTCCTGCAGTGTGCTGTAGGACTGAACAGTTTTGTTTCTACAATGTTTTAACATTACTAAAATGTTTCAAGCTCCTCTAAGGCAGCTATTCTCAACCTTGGGGTCGGGACCCCAATTGGGGTCGCGAGATGATTTCTGGGGGTCGCCAAATCATTTTGGAAGTCAGCTCTGTCTCCACTGTGTTAAAGTGTTCATGTGTTTTAGTCTTTTTGGCCATTTTGTTTCTTTTTTTGGTCATTTTGTTTCTTTTTTGGGTCATTTTGTGTCTTTTTTGGTCATTTTGTGTCTTTTTTTGGTCATTTTGAGTCTTTTTTGGTCATTTTGTGTCTTTTTTTGGTCATTTTGAGTCTTTTTGGTCATTTTGTGTCTTTTTTTTGGTCATTTTGTTTCTTTATTGGGTCATTTTGTGTCTTTTTTGGTCATTTTGTGTCTTTTTTTGGTCATTTTGTGTCTTTTTTGGTCATTTTGTGTCTTTTTTTGGTCATTTTGAGTCTTATGTGGTCATTTTGTTTCTTTTTTGGGTGATCTGAACTGTGCGTGTGAGATTGTGTTCAGTGAGCGGGGGTCGCGGACAACATGCATGTTAAATTGGGGGTCGCGACTCAAAAAGGTTGAGAACTACTGCTCTAAGGGTTCAGATAACTCACATCACTCTTGGTTTGTTGAAACACACAGGAAACCCTGTATGTTCTTTAAGTTGTCAGTGGCTTACAGGACCAAACCTCACCAACAAAGTCAGGTCCTGTGTTAGCACACTCAGTGCTGCAGACATGTTGAGAAAGAGTTTTTTTTAAAGCAGAGTTTCATGAGGAAGCAGTTTGTCTGTTATCTTCCTGTCAGTGTCTGTGGCTGGTCAGGTGCCTCAGCTGTTGTTTGAAGATGACTCCTTAGCTTTTATCTGATATATTTAGCTGTGACACATGACATATTTGGTTTAAACCAAATCTTTAACCTCAAAGTTAGAGTGCAACAAATGACCAGTGCTTCCTGTTTGCAAACAACCATGTTGGCCACCTAAATTTAGATATATTGCACTTTCTTGTAAAAACAGTTTTGTTGTCATGTGGATCGATTTGTTTAAATGATTTATACACCTATTTGATCCAAGGTTATAATAGTTTTGGATTTTTCATTAGTTTTAGTTTTAATTTTGTTGTGAATTTTTGTTTTCAAATTCAGTTCGTTTTAGTTAGTTTTTAGAGTGAGTTTTCTAGTTTTAGTTTAGTTTTTAGTTTTTGAAAATGCTTAGTTTTAGTTCAGTTTTTATTAGTTTTAGTTTTTTTGTAATGGGCTATGTGTTGGGTGCGAGATTCAAAGAAGTCATAATAAATGTTTCCTTTATTTCCTTTGGTTTATCATCTCAGCCCCAATAAGGTTATTAACTCTTACAGTTCTGGGTGTTTTGAATTTTGGTTCTAGTGTAAACATCCCAGTCTCAGTAAACATATTCACCATGTGTTACATGTTCAAATAAATACACTGAATTATGAATGAAAAAAGTTGACAAAAACGAAAACTAAGGACATTTTCACTATAATTTTAGTTAGTTTTGTAACCACACAATACAGTTTCAGTTAGTTATGGTTTTTTTAAAACTCTAGTTTTTATTTTTATTTCAGTTAACAAAAATGTTTTTTCAATTCTAGTTTTCGTTAGTTTTCGTTAACTATAACAACCTTGATTTGAAGTTGGTTGGACTAGCAGTCTTTTTTGCAAAAAAACAATTCACTAAGTCTGGGATGTCCCTGTTTCTAAGGAGTTATGGGCCTGTTCATAAAATGCAACATCCCTGGTTGTGTCATTCAAAGCTATAGAAAGAGTAGAGCTAGATATAACCAGTCCTGAAGCCATAGTCTTTGGATGCAGGAAGTTGCCTTTGAGACGTTAAACGCTGCTGCTTCCATCTCTGAACAGTCCGATCATCCTTCTCTGTAGGTCGCAGCAGAGGAGCCATCATCTCTCAGTACTACAACAGGACCATGCAGCTCCGCAGACGGAGGCAGAGCAGACCCGCCATCAGAGACTTCTCTCGATCCGCCAGACCGAGCATACGAGGCTACGGCATGGAGGGAGACACTACCGACGCAGAGGGAGCAGAGGGTGAGGAGAATGATTAGTCTAGACGGAATTGTCCAAAAAGTGAAAGTGAGGAGCATTTATGGGTACAAGTCAGGAACCGGCCTACTTTACTTATTTCAAGGGTGCTGAATCCCAAAAAAATGGTTCCCAAGCGAAATTTTGAGTTTTTGACCTTCTCATTTGCATATCAATGTGGCGGCCAAATTGCCCATCTTGCTCAGTTGTTGGACCATTTTCCCCAAGTTTTTTTGTAAGTAGGCAATCAAAGATGAGGAAATTAAGTTTCTGGATCTATAGTCTAGAGTCAGAGCAAGGATATAGTGGAGGCTCAGTGTCTTTTTTATGTATATTTATATATATGCAGAATACCAACTTTTAAGGTGAAATTAAGCATTATTTGTGTGTTTTTTTTAAGGCCGACATAAATATTCAATCAATATCACTTTTAAATGTTCCAGTTGGTATTTTGCATACATATATATACATAAAAAAGACACTGAGCCTCCACTATATCCTTGCTCTGACTCTAGACTATAGATCCAGAAACTTAATTTCCTCATCTTGATTGCCTACTTACAAAAAAACTAAGGGGAAATGGTCCAATCACTGAGCAAGATGGGCAATTGGCCATTTGATACAAACTAGAAGGTGAAAAACTCAAAATTTCGCTTGGGAACCATTTTTTTTTGGACTCAGCACCCTTGAGATATGTAAGGTAGGCCGGTTCCTGACTTGTACCCATGAATGCTCCTCACTTCTTATAGAAGGCCTTTATTCTGAAATCCGTCTAGACTAGATCTGCTTTATGTATTAGAATGATCTGCACTGATAAAACATGAGCATAAATAAAAAGTCATCTGTGTTTGACAAGTTTCTAACGTTAGTGACTCTGCCCCCGCTGTGTGTTACAGTGAGTAAGCGGGAACGTTTGGTGAACAACCTGCAGAACCTGTCAGTGAGCGACAGAGTCCGGATGCTCCGAGCGATGCCTCTCAGCGTGGCTGAGAAGAGTGAACTCAGGTAGACGTGCTCCTTCTTCTCATTATTCCTGTTTTCATTCATTGTGTTCTTTATGTAGAGTCTGAATTTCTGTGTTTCTCTGTTTTCAGGAGGCTAGCTCTACAAAAAGAGAAGGGCACAATTTCTGGCAGTCGGATTCCCTGTTGCAGTCAACTCAAATATTACATCATCATTGTGAGTCACTTGCACCACCAGAAACATCCTGCAGTGTTATATACACCTTCTGTGTTTTCCCTTCACCACTGACTGTGTATTTACACACCGTACCAGACTTTTACCACTTTTAAATTAGTGCTAGCAACTTTCGCTGGAAAAGAGTTAGCAACACTGGTCAAAAGTATACGGCTAGATATTGAGCATGCTGCCCTTGTATTGAGCTGCAGTGCCGTTTTGCTTAAAAAAACATCTGCAGTGCATGAAATAAATGAATGAAATGAGATTTGATTAAGACCGTATCGTTGTCAGTGTTGCTTACAAGTACAAAAGCAAATGTTTGTTTGCAGTGGAATTTATTAAGTGCATAAAAGTATCAATTCAGATGTATTTAAACATGCAATGACTGATTTTGCAAGTGCAAATGAAGGTAGACACTAGGACTGACACATCAACTAATCTAACTCCAATCCACTTTATTTGTATTGCACAATTTTAGCAAACACAAGGTTTCCAAAGTGCTGCACAACAATATATAGATAACACGATAAAAAGAGATGAAGGAAACAATAGAACAGTAAAATATAATAAGATAAAATTAATTAAAATAAAATAAATGAAATGTACTGCCCGCACAAAATAAAATATGCATGTATACACATAAATTCATAAAATCATAAAATCAACACTATGTGGTGATAAAAGCCAATGAGAAGAGGTGGGTTTTGTTTGTTTTTTCAAAATATTTTTATTGTCAATTTTCAGAGTGACAAATAACATACATACACAAATAATAAAGATAATAATAAAAGGCAATTAAATAAAAATTAGACACAAACTATGACATATCAAAACAAAGTATACACAATATAATGTCAGAGTCGAACTTAAGTCCACTTAAGTGTATCAAATGTCACAATAGGTACATTTCAAGAACACACGATAATAATAATAATAATAATAATAATAAATAAAATAGAAATATAGGTGAATAAATAAATGAGACAAAAAAAAAACTTGACAAATACCATAACATACCAAAACAAATTACAAACAAAGAGGCACAGTATAATGTCAAAAGTGAGTGTCCACTTGAGTGCTCCAGGATCTCCATACACCATAGAATTTATGTAAGTTGCCGGATATCTCGTATCTCAGTTTAGGAGGGTTTTAAGAAGAGATTTAAAGTGAGAGAGTGAGGAGGCCGGTCTAATGTGCAGCTTTAAAGTTTTGGAGCTGCAATGGCAAACGCTGGTTCCTCTCAGAGCTTCAGCTCCAGGACCCCAGGAAGACTAGCGAACTGCCATGGCACAAGCTAATGGGGATCCTTTAATAAAAACAAAAGAAAACTCTCGGCAGGAGCAGCTGGTCAGCTGACCCGAGAGACCGGTTGGTGGAGTCTGGCTGTAGCAGCTCAGAGAGATAATATAAGGTGGAGCAAGGACATTCAGAGCCAGGCGGGCAGCCAGTACAATGAAGTTAAAATACGTGAAATCTGCTCATTCTTTGTTGTGCCAGTTCTTGTTCAAGTAATCTAAAGTAAAATAGATTTTGTTCAAACTTTTCTTTACAGTTTATGAAATACACTCATTCATGGTTAAATAATTAATAAGATGGCAGACATCCTTTTATTATAGTATATATACAGTACAGTACCAAAAGTTTGGACACACCTTCTCATTCAATGTGTTTCCTTTATTTTCATGACTATTTACATTGTAGATTCATCAAAACTATTAAAGTAATGATGGCCACTTGTTTCTCTTTACTTAGCTGATTGGTTCTTGCCATAATATGAATTCTAACAGTTGTCCAATCTGACTTCTGCACAACACAACTGATGGTCCCAACCCCATTAATAAGGGAAAAAATTCCACTAATTAACCCTGACAAGGCACACCTGTGAAGTGAAAACCATTTCAGGTGACTTTCTCATGAAGCTCATTGAGAGAACACTAAGGGTTTGCAACTCTATCAAAAAAGCAAAGGGTGGTTACTTTGAGGAATCTAAAATACAAGACATGTTTTCAGTTATTTCACACTTTTTTGTTCAGTACATAATTCCATATGTGTTCATTCATAGTTTTGATGCCTTCAGTGAGAATCTACAATGTAAATAGTCATGAAAATAAAGAAAAACGCATTAAATGAGAAGGTGTGTCCAAACTTTTGGCCTGTACTGTACAGTATAGCCACTGTAGTGGGTATTGTGGCCATAATTATGATCTGAGTAGTTTGGATGACTTGTGCTGACGATATCATCGTGATGTTTCTCTGTGGACATTAATCATAATATGATAATATTATGCCAATTTGATAGACATCCTCCACCCCTGCCAGAGGCATCCTACTGCTTGTGGATGAAGCTACGTTTGACTGGAGAGATTAAAGAACCAGTAGCTGATAAAGTACTCGGCTTTACCTTTTGTCCACAGTGTGATAGTTTATATTTAATCACCACATCAGCTTTGACATAATGACCTCATTAATATGAAACCACAGAACACTAAAACACGTAATAAGAAAGCACAGGGATGTTTTTTCTCTCAGGCTATAATTGGGTGTCAGTGTATATTTCCTGTGGGTGTTATCTCAGTGGTGCAATCGCTCTATTGCCCAAACATTTACAGCCATGAGGCCGTGAGTCACACGTCTCAGACTTTAAACAACTAATGTGACTACTCAGCTGTACTGCTGCATTGTGACCCACTTTAGTACAATGTGGATATGTTTCTGTGTCACTTTTCATTCTTTTTTTAAAACAATTTATTTATCAACATTTTTTCATACAGTTTACAGCATCAGTAATGGCAGTAGAACTTCAAATTCCACCCAAACCCACCCCCCTCCCAAATCAGGCCCCAAAGGCCAACTCTTGCCTTAATCCCTAATAATAATAATAATAATGAAAAATAAATAAATAAAATAATAACAATAAAAAGGATAATGATAACAGTAATAGTAAAGTAGATGATAGATAAATACAATACAGAAGTAACTAATAGAAAAATAAATTAAAATCATAAAAAATATAGTCACTTTTCATTCAAAGAATAATGCTTAATCATGCAACATCAGATAAATGATTGTTGATTTAGTTTAACCAATGGTTTCCCCCCCCAGGGCATGAGGCAGAGCTGGTACGGCTGGCTGTCCTTCCTGCACTCCCTGCAGCTCTGGCAGGTCGGCCTCAAGAGAGTCAGCGGACGCTTCGGCAGCGGAGTCATGTCCTACTTCCTCTTCCTGAAGACCCTTCTGTTCTTCAACATCTTCCTGTTCCTGGTGACTTTTGCCTTCATGGTGCTGCCTCAAGCAGTTCACCCTCCACCAGCGCTCCAAGCCAACCGCTCCTTTAATGGACTGGAGCTGCTCACTGGAGTGGTGAGTTGTTTGCTCTTATGACGTGTTATTGCGACACTTCTTACGTGTTATAAGGGCTCAGTGTTTATAACACACTAACCACATCTTTGCTGTTTGTTGCTTTTGACCTGGACGATGAGTTTCCAGTAACAAAGACATCTTGAACCTGTTAAAACCCACCTGCCTGCTAGCAATGAGTTTCCCTTTATTTATATATATATATATATATATATATATATATATATATATATATCCTTTATTTAACCAGGTAAAAGTCTTGTTGAGATTGAAAAATCTCTTTTCCAAGAGAGACCTGGCCAAGAAAGCAGCATAAAAAGTGACAAGTTACAAGATTTAAACACAGTTATCATAAACAATTAAATACAATTAAATACAAATCCAGCCATCACAACAACAGTGAAGGAGCCTCAGTAGAGACTCATACGGAGCAGTCACACCGACCAAGAGAAATTATTTCCTCATCCTTTAGAATTTACGATTTAAATTCACAGATTGTGATCTTCTCACTGGAGTGGTGAGTTGTTTGCTCTGGTGACGTGTTATTGCGACACTTCTCACATGTTATGAAGGCTCAGTGTTTATAACACACTAACCTCATCTTTGGTGTCTGTTGCTTTTGACCTGGACGATGAGTTTCCAGTAACAAAGCCATCTTGAACCTGTTGCCTGCTAGCAATGAGTTTCCCTTTATTTATTTATTTTTTTAAACTTTGTTTATTAAGTTTTTTTCACAATAAAACACAGACATACAGGAACACTCAGAACAGAATCCCCACCCCAAAAAGTAAAAATAAATATATACACTACTGGTCAAAAGTTTTAGAACACACCAACTTTTCCAGAATTTAATTGAAAATTATGCAGTTTAATGTCTCAGTGTACTCTGAAATTAATGCACATTTGCAACATTTAAAATTCTTTATTGAGCATGATAGTGTTTTGAAAGTAAAAAAAAAAGATTCAAAATCACATTTTATGTTGGACTAAAGGACTAAAAAAAGACACAAAATGACCAAAAAAAGACACAAAATGACAAAAAAAGACACAAAATGACAAACAAAGACACCAAAAGACACAAAATGACTTACAAAGACATGAAAAGAATTCAAAAATGGACAAAATAGCCCAAGACTCCATAGAGTTAAGTTGCTAACCCATTTCTTGTTCCCTGAAAAAGGCCTACTTGTATAATTCTGAAATGTACATTATCTTTCATGCTAAGCTAGCACGGTTTCAGAAACTAGAGGAAGATGTTAACTTGCAAATTAATTTCCACAAACAGGATTGGTGTAAAAAGGTTTAGTGGAATTAAATTAAATCCCCCCTTCATTGTTTTCTTATTGTTACTGTTACTTCACTTCAATATTTGAGCTTCATTCTGCAAAATGCTTTGACACTAGAACGTTGTTTTAACGTTTATCTGCTGAAGGGGCAAAGTTTCTCTGTGCTCACCTTAAATCTGAGTTAAACGTGTTCTAGTACCAGCAGGATATTCTGACATCGCAACTAGTTTTGAAACCAATTATGGTTAAGTATTCGACTTACACAAGTGTGATGTGAGAATTTAAACAACCTGTAAACACCATTTAAAATATTAATATAGAATCACCCACTATACCACTAAATACTGTGTAAACATACAGTGTAGTAATGTGAGAGCTGTGTGCAGCCAATGGAAATGCTTTGAATTACATGTACAGCTCCTTTCAAACGTCACGCACACTGAGAATAAACTTATCAGTCAAATAGAAGACATCCTGTATTCAACAGTTATAAACCAAAAATATTCATATATTCATTTTTCAAAGCGGTAGAAGGAGTAGAACCAGTTAATTTAGTGGGGAAACCATTACAGATGGAGTTTGGAGGGCTTCATATTATGGAAAACTAAGTAACCAAACTCTCTTTGTAGGTTTTGACCTGTTCAAATATTATTAATTTGTTTTTATGCAAATGTATTTTGCTGCATAAATGCCTGTCTCCTTCTGTCTCAGGGCACTTTCACTGACTCAGTGATGTACTATGGATACTACAGTAACTACACACTGCATAAGAGCTGCAGTGATGATGGTGGAGAGCAGAATGACTCCAATGGAACCAGCTCAGACTGTTTGTCCAAGGGCCTCTCTTACAAAATGCCCATTGCATACTTTTTTACCATAGGAGTGGCCTTCTTCATCACATGCATCATCCTCGTGTACAGGTACGGACAAACATGCAAGTCTAAACAGAAACTGTACTAACAACACTGGTTATAATATCTCATGAAGTGTTTTAATGTGCAATTTCCCAACAGCATGTCAAAATCATTCGGTCAGAGCTTCCGAATCGACAAATCTCACAGTATCTTGGCCATGAAGGTCTTATGCTCCTGGGACTTCAACGTCATTAAGAAAACCTCCGTCAAACTCATGTCAGAGAATATCTGCACCCAGCTCAAGGTACATGGAAACAATTTACAACAACACATCCAGTGGCGGTTCTAGACCAGTTTTACTGTGGGGGCCAAGGAGGGGCCAGTGTTTAATCAGAGGGGCACATTAGCACATGGAAAAATGGCAAAGATGATATTTAAGCATTCAAAATCTTTGAATGTCTTTAAAAAGACACAAAATGATCAAAAAAGA
This sequence comes from Centropristis striata, assembly GCF_030273125.1. Taxonomy (NCBI): domain Eukaryota; kingdom Metazoa; phylum Chordata; class Actinopteri; order Perciformes; family Serranidae; genus Centropristis; species Centropristis striata. The sequence goes on along the minus strand of NC_081517.1, from coordinate 1,880,383 downwards.
CACAAAATGACCAAAAAAATACACAAAATAACTAAAACAGACACATAAATAACTAAAAAAAAGACACAACAACAGACACAAAATTACCAAAAAAAGACACAAAAAAGAAACAAAAAGACACAAACGACCAAAAAAGACACAAAATGAGAAGACAGAATAACCAAAAAAAACCCACAGAAGACATAAAAATTAAAAATTAAACATTAACTGTGGGGGCCAAGGAGGGGGCCAGTGTTAAATCAGAGGGGCACATTAGCACATGAAAAAATGGCAAAGATGATATTTAAGCATTCAAAATCTTTGAATGTCTTGAAAAAGACACAAAATGACCAAAAAAAAAGACACAAAATAACTAAAACAGACACAAAAAAGACACATAAATGACACCAATGACAAAAAAAAGACACAAAATGACAAAAAAAGACACAACAACAGACACAAAATTACCAAAAAAAGACACAAAAAAGACACAAAATGACTTACAAAGACATGTAAAGACCTGAAAAGGATTCAAAAATGGACAAAATAGCCCTTTAAGACTCCAGAGAGTTAAACTATTATACAATGTTCACATTCTGGGTTCCTTTTGTGTACAATGAGATATTGTTTGAACAAAAAAAAGGTTAGAATTGTTCCATTGTCCATTGTTATAAACTGATAATTTTGTTATTAATTTGACACAGGGGCCACAGCAGGGGCCAAAGGCTTCTTCACAGGGGCAGTGGCCCCTGGAGGCCCCTGTGGAGAACCGCCACTGAACACATCCTCACTCTTTTTATCTCTGTCACACATGATTGCTCTCCATCTTCATCCCTCACTATGTTCCTCCTCATCCTCTGTTCTGCCTCTGTTCTCTCCAGGAGCTGCTGGCAGAAGTTACTCATAAACACGTGATGAAGACGGCGTGCCAGAAGCTGTGGCGGCTGATGGTTCATGGTCTGGCGTGGGCCATCTGCATCGCCAGCACCATCGCGTGTGTGCTCGCTATTTACTTCTTCTCTGGTCACATGCACCTGGTGAGTAGTTTCAGGGTCCAAAGTCAACAAGTGTTTATTGGCAGATTGTCAGACTTCAGGCTTTATGTGTTGTCTTTTTTAATGCAGTCTTTGGTCTTTATGTTTGTTTTTTTAAATCCTTATTCGCTCTAAATTCTGAATTTGAGCCGTCTTTTTTAAATTATGTTTTACACTGCATCCCAACTTGTTTGGAATCAAGGTTGTACAATATACTGAAAGTTTATTATGGAATTTTTTGCCCAATGAAAGATAACACTACCCCAGCTTTTTTTTTTTTTAAATAGATTTTATTTAATAAGAGTTAAGTAAATTAATTAAAAACAGAAACAGTCAAAATAAGTTGAATGAAACCATTGATTGATTGATTGATTGATTGTCTTTATTTCGAACATGCAGGCAATAAAAAAAACAAGTTTAAATATTAATAGATGAATAAATAAAAAACAAAACAAAAAAGCAAAAAAATTGAAAAAAAACAGACACTTTCTGCAAGCTCGAAAGAAAACGTATCTAGTCCTACCCCTTAACGGGTCAGAATATACAAATATGAATAATCGATATAGTCACATACAAATATTACAGTACAACAAATGTGTGTTATATATATATAAGAGCAAAAATAGAAAATCCTTATTCACTCTGAATTCTGAATTTGAGCCATCTTTTTTAAATTATGTTTTACACTGCATCCCATCTTGTTTGGAATCAAGGTTGTACAATATGCTGAAAGTTTATTATGGAATTTTTTGCCCAATGGCAGATATTACTACCCCAGCTTTTTTTTTAAATAGATTTTATTTATGCTGAAAGTTTATTATGGAAATTTTTTGCCCAATGGAAAATAACACTACACTAAAAAAATTGTTTTATTTAATAAGAGTTAAGTAAATTAATTAAAAACAGAAACAGTCAAAATAAATTGAATGAAACCATCAGTACAACAAATGTGTGTAATATATATATATATATATATATATATCAAAGCAAAAATAGAAAATCCTTATTCACTCTGAATTCTGAATTTGAGCCATCTTTTTTGCTGAATTATTAGAGTTTTTGCCCAAAAAAAAACAAACTTCCCCAGCTTTAAGGAGCCAATCATCATCTAGCTCCTTGTTCTGTCTCTCCACCAGAAGCTCCAGCTCACGACTCGTGGTCTCCAAAAGGAGGACCCTGTGGTGAACGAGGCCAGCCTGCTGGCTCTCCCCGTGGTCGTCTCCCTCATCACCCTGCTGCTGCCCGGCCTCTTCAACCTGGCCGCCTGGATGGAGGATTACGAGTCGCCTTCAGTACGCACATACGTCTCCATCAGCAGGTACCACACAATGTTCTAACTTCAGAGCTGAACAAAGCATACAAGTGTTTCGTTTGCTGACCAGTGGTGGAATAAGTATTCAGATCCCTTACTTAAGTAAAAGTACTAATAGCAAACTGTGAAATTACTCCACTACAAGTAAAAGTCCTGCATTAAAAACTTACTGAAGTAAAAGTACAAAAGTATCAGTATCAAAGTGCACTTGAAGTATCAAAAGTAAAAGTACTTGTTATGCAAAAATAGACCCACTTAGACTGTTTTATACACTATCGGTCAAAAGTTTTAGAACACCCCAATTTTTCCAGTTTTTTTTTAAATTCAAGCAGTTCAAGTCAAATGAACAGCTTGAAAGGGTCCAAAGGTAAGTGGTGAACTGCCAGAGGTAAATAAAAAAAGGTAAGCTTAACCAAAACTGAAAAATAATGTACATTTCAGAATTATACAAGTAGGCCTTTTTCAGGGAACAAGAAATGGGTTAACAACTTAACTCTATGGAGTCTTGGGCTATTTTGTCCATTTTTGAATTCTTTTCATGTCTTTGTAAGTCATTTTGTGTCATTTTTTGGTCATTTTGTGTCTTTTTTTTGGTCATTTTGTGTCTTTTTTTGTCATTTTGTGTCTTTTTTTTGTCATTTTGTGTCTTTTTTTAGTCCTTTAGTCCAACATAAAATGTGATTTTGAATCTTTTTTTTTTACTTTCAAAACACTATCATGCTCAATAAAGAATTTTAAATGTTGCAAATGTGCATTAATTTCAGAGTAGACTGAGACATTAAACTGCATAATTTTCAATTAAATTCTGGAAAAGTTGGTGTGTTCTAAAACTTTTGACCAGTAATGTATATTCTAAATATATTATTACATTATTATTATTGATGCTTTTATATAAATAGCCTTTAAATTTTCTTAAGCCAGGGCTCATTTAAACTACTTAATATACTGTTATGAGTCTAATCACTCTAAATTAATCACATTTTTTGCGTTAAATCTCGACCTGAAAAGTAACTAAAGCTGTCAGCTAAATGTAGTGGAGTAGAAGTATAAAGTTACATAAAATGGAAATACTCAAGTAAAGTACAAGTACCTCAAAATTGCACTTAAGTACAGTACTTAAATGTACTTAGTTACATCCCACCACTGTTGCTTACACGTTGTTTTCTTTCTGTGTTTGTAGAAACTTGCTGTTAAAGGTTAGCGTTCTGGGAGTGCTGTGCTACCACTGGCTGGGTCGCGTGGCTGCTGACCCTGGAAGTATTGGACAGGAGGTGACAGAAATAATGCAACATCATTTCACTTTCTCACTATCACAGCTGACATCTTATTGTCACGGATGTGTTGAGGAATATTAACCCTTTATCAGGCAAAGAACTATGTTTGGTAACTTCAGGTAATATTTTGAGAAAAAAGTTGCAAATTTACTAGATTAAAGTGGCAAATCTGTGCAAAAAAAGTCGCAGATTTACGAGAAAGAAGTGGGAAAAAAGCAACTTTTTTCTCCCAGATTCACCACTTTAACCCTTAATAGGGCACTCATTGAAATACTTGCAAATTCCAAATGTCAACCCTAGAGAATATTGGTGGATATTACATATAGAATTTAAAAAAAAAACATACGAAAATAATACTTAAAAAGTTTACGAGAGTAGCAAATCTACAAGAAAAAAATGAGATTTAAAGTGAATCTGGGAGAAAAAAGTTGCTTTTTTCCCACTTTAAATCTCTTAAATCTGCGACTTTTTTCTTGTAGATTTGCCACTTTAATCTAGTAAATTTGCAACTTTTTTCTCAAAAAATTTTACCTGACTCTAACTACCAAATATAGTTCTTTGCCTGATAAAGGGTTAATGTGTTTTAGTGGCTGACTGTGTTTCTAAAATGTAAAATGTTCTTCAGTGCTGGGAGAGCTTCGTAGGCCAAGAACTTTATCGTTTCCTGCTGATGGACTTCATCTTCACTCTCCTGGACACCTTGTTTGGGGAGCTTCTGTGGAGGTAATATTGCTTTTTTTGTTGCAAAGCTTACATTCAGTTTTAAATCCTCACTTAAAACCAAATGACAAGCCTATAATCTCACTTCCTCCTGTTTTCTGCAGGTTGTTTTCTGAGAAGGTTCTGAAAAGGAGAAGGAAACCAGTGTTTGATATTGCTAGGAACGTCCTTGACCTCATCTATGGACAAACGTTGGCCTGGTACCAGACTCTCTGTTAGGATCTATAGTTGGTTATGTTCAGTAAAGTTTCTGTGTAACCACTATAAACTTTATCTTCTCCAGGTTGGGTGTTCTCTTCACTCCTCTCCTGCCTGCAGTGCAGATCCTCAAACTCTTCCTGCTCTTCTACATTAAAAAGGTACTTAAACTGGAAACATGTCAATTGAAATTGTTTAATTGTTTTGTTTTTTTAACAATAAACCCTTTATTTATATGATTTACCTTGTTCTTTTTTTCATGTTATGGTTCTATTTTCCTATTAGACACCTTCATATTTGTGTCACCTTTTGACCCTGAATCTGTTTACATTATCTTGTTTTTGTGACTATTTTTAAAGTTATGATTAGGGCTGGGCGCTATGGACCTAAAGTCATATCCCGATATATTTAGGCTGAATATCGATATATGCGATATTAATTATCCTGATGTTTTTATTGCAAAGTGAGAGCAAATGTTCAGTCAAAGTCAAATATGACATGTCACAAATATTTTTAATGAAACCGTTTATTTAAGTGAACATAAATACTGTATAACAACAAGAGTACCTTTTTTTTTCTTCTTTTTTTTAAATCAAAGCTCCATAAAGTGCACATTTAGATAAAAAAAATACCTCAAATAAAAGCCGCAGCTTGCATGGAGCAAGGATCACAGTGCAAATTTGAACTTTATCGATATATGGAATATGGTCTAATTCCATATCACATTTAAAAATATATCGATATCATCCTCCTGGCTAATCCAGATAGTGTAAAAAGTAGTTATGAAGCTAAAGCTATCTCCCTTTCAACATTGTTAGCCAGAAAGTTAATTCTACAATCTTGGAAATGTGAAAGGGCTCCTACGTTTGAAATGTGGTTGAGAGAGCTGGGAAATGTTTTACACTTGGAGAAAATCAGGTACATAATATCTACTAAAGAGGATATCTTCTTTAAAATATGGCAACCTTTTCTTGATTTAATGTCTAAAAACTGAATTAGTGTTATTCTGTTGCTGTGCCATTTATGTTATACCCTTGTTTTGTTTGTCTAATGTCAAAAACTCTGTCAAAAAAACATGTATTGTTCTGTGTAGCTCCACCAACTATCTCAGATTTGTATATATAATTTGTTTATATTTTTCTGTGATGAAAACAATAAAAATAAATACACAAAAAAAAAATATATCGATATAAAAGATATCATCATCATAACTATATATGATGGTCTGTTTGCTGTCTTAATTTGCAGTTTGACCTTCTGTCAGCTGTGACTTTGGCAGGAGTATTTTGATAACAAAGTCTTTTTCTCCGTGGACTCCGTGTTATGTCAGACTCTCTGTTGATGGAAGCGTTGACCTTTGACCCCGGCCTGTGTTGTCTCTTGTCACAGAGCAGCGTGATGATGAACTGTCAGGCTCCCAGGAGGCCGTACAGAGTGAGCCAGATGACCACCGTCTTCATCACCCTGCTCTGCTTCCCAGCCTTCGTTGGAGCCTCAGTGTGTGTCACATACACCATGTGGAGGTAAAAACACAAACAGAACACAAAACATTTCTGTGCCGTTAACCATCCTGATCAAAAAGTGTCGAGAAACATGTTACCTTACATTACACCCATTTAATACTTAAAAGCACACATACTGTACACACACACACACACTGTTATCCAGAGGTTTACCAATGAAGGCAAAGTGAGTTATACCTAATTGTAAAAATCTTTTCAAGGGGTCGCAGGCTCTTTAGCTTTAAGCACACAAAGAGTTAGCTGGATGCTCTGTGGCTTCGCTGGTTTAAACATCTGTCTTGTAAACGCTTCTGACCACAGTCGACATCACTAACACCTGCTGAAACGAACCATAATGACCCATGTGGGTCTTTGGTTAAAACGTTCCATATTGCAGGTCATGGAGCATTCAAAAAAAGAATGCACACGTCATACTTACATGGAAGGTTTATGTTTTTTAAAAGACAGTTTAAACAGTCAATAAATGTACGTTAATGCTGTAAGTGAAGTAGTTACGAGGACGATGTGACTCCTGGAAGGGACATAGTTACGTAAAACTATGAGGCACAGAAGTTCAGTGATGTTTAAAGCACGTTGTTAAGTTTGTTTTCACATGGGACACAAACCCACGCTCTGCTGGGGGAAAGTCCAGGTCTGCATGTCCCCCGGACCAGCTGGATACTTATCCCCACATGGTGTGTCTTTAGATTTTGGCACAAAAAGTTTGAAAACCGCTGCCTTAAATCAAACATACAAGAACTCTTATTCTCCTTTACAATAATTCATTTCAATATGCAATGCTGATAGAATAGTGGCATTAGAATGTTCGAGAAGCCACCAAATTTGGGTTTTTATGAAAAAAACATTCATTCTCCAGGGGCAGCGTGCCACTGGACCACCCTAGCCAGCTGTTTTTCCACACTGACTGGCTGCTCCATGTCCTAGTGGAAAGCATGTTAACAGCAATTAAAAATGTCACAGTAAGATAACAATAAAGACTTTATATTACGGTATCTCTCAACTGTGAAAAATGTTATGTGTCACATTTAGCTCTCAAAGTGCTCAATATTAATGCATTTTACTTAAAAGTGTACACAATTTTGTCCTGGGGGGCATGCAAACCGGACCCCCTAGATGGTTCAGGCCCCCTTCATAGTAAAATCATGTGGGAAACACTAAAAGCTGCTTGACACAGATTAAAAATGAAAGATGATTTGAGCACAATCTTTTTAAGTATGGTTGTTGCCATTTTAACTCATGGTCTTGGAGTTAACTGGTAACATAGTGTCAAACAGAGGTACTGTTGCTATGGATACCAGTTTAATAATATACTACATTGCACACTGATTTAGATCAGGGTTCAGTCTGTATAAAGGAGCTATATCTGAGGTGTCCTGTTATTAGATTTCATTGGAAACTTACCAACTATGGCCACGGTGAAACTCCCCTCAGAGAAAGGGCAAATAAATAAATAAATAAAGAGCCCCGTGTGCTGCCAGCAGTCTGAACATCCGTCTTGTGTCCTCAGCATCAAGCCGTCCTCGTCATGCGGGCCGTTCAGAGGACTCAAAACCATGTTCCAGGCGGGGAAACGCTGGGTGGAGGAGCTGGAGCAGCATAACCCCAACCTGTCCATGCTGGCCAGAGCTCACTCCTACCTGGTGGAGAACCCCTTCTTCCTCTTTGTGGGAGCAGGCATCTTCCTGTTAGTACACACACACACACACACACACACACACACACACACACACACACACACACACACACACACACACACACACACACGCACACACACACACACACACACACACACACACACACACACACACTCACACACACACACACACACTCACTCACTCACACACGCACACGCACACGCACACACTCACTCACTCACTCACTCACTCACTCACTCACTCACTCACACACGCACACACACAGACACACAGAGACACACACACACACACACACACACACACACACTCTCACACACACTTCGTTAACTGTAATAACCTTGTTCCCTAGCCCCTAACCCTAAGGTAACCATGGTAACCCTAACATAAACCTAATGTAACCTTAACCCTGAAACAAAGTCTAAAATCTCCAAAAAGCCTTAAAAGAAGTGAGGACCAGCCAAAATGTCCTCACTCTGTTGGTTAAAAACGTGTTCCGGTCCTCACTATGTAGGAAGTACAAGAACACACACACACACTGGGAATTGGATCGTTTTATCAGAGATTGCAATTTAAAAAAACACTCTCAATAAAGTAATCACAGTGAATTTGACTTCACTTGAAACTTGACTTGAACAAACTGAGTAATACTCCAAAGTACAGCCCCGTTTTTAATTCCTGAGTTATTATGAATTGCCACCAGGGGGAGCCCACGTCTTTCCAGTCATGAAGTCCTGAAGGCTCTGCTTGCCAGTTGTATCCGCCAGAGAAAAAAAATTGAAATTGACTGTGACTGTGTGGAAATGTTATTGATTTCAAGCTTTAAAAAAAAAAATCAAGAGTCAGATGAGATGCTCAGCTGTTAAACTGCAGGAGGAGAACTCCCATCTCTGGGACCACCATTCAATCAAAATGTGTTTCTTAATAAAAATGTAGGATAAAGTGAGTCCAGTATGTGTTGGTGCCATTTGAAGAATTGTAATCATCATCGTTCTGTATCATTCATAAAAACAGGCAGCAGCACACTATCATACTATTATTATTGATTATTATTGTCTAGTCTGCTGCTGGTTATATTGATCTGATGCACTTTGTCATTTCTGTCCATCAGGATCGTCATCTACTTCCACAGTCAGGTGGTGGACGGTCAGAGGAAGATCATCAACTTATTACAGGAGCAGATTCAAAATGTAAGACATAACCAACAAATATATATATACACTACTGGTCAAAAGTTTTAGAACACCCCAATTTTTCCAGTTTTTTATTGAAATTCAAGCAGTTCAAGTCAAATGAACAGCTTGAAAGGGTCCAAAGGTAAGTGGTGAACTGCCAGAGGTAAATAAAAAAAGGTAAGCTGAACCAAAACTGGAAAATAATGTACATTTCAGAATTATACAAGTAGGCCTTTTTCAGGGAACAAGAAATGGGTTAACAACTTAACTCTATGGAGTCTTGGGCTATTTTGTCCATTTTTGGATTCTTTTCATGTCTTTGTAAGTCATTTTGTGTCTTTTTTTGGTATTTTTGTGTCTTTTTTTAGTCATTTTGTGTCTTTTGGTGTCTTTTTTTGTCTTTTTGTGTCTTTTTTTGTCATTTTGTGTCCTTTTTTTTGTCATTTTGTGTCTTTTTTTGGTCATTTTGTGTCTTTTTTTAGTCCTTTAGTCCAACATAAAATGTGATTTTGAATCTTTTTTTTACTTTCAAAACACTATCATGCTCAATAAAGAATTTTAAATGTTGCAAATGTGCATTAATTTCAGAGTACACTGAGACATTAAACTGCATCATTTTCAATTAATTTCTGGAAAAGTTGGTGTGTTCTAAAACTTTTGACCAGTAGTGTACATATATATAAACATATATATATATATATATATATATATATATATATATATATATATATATATATATATATATATATATATATATATATATATATATATACAGCTCTGGCTCTCTGACAGATTAGAATGTGATTTGCTGATACCTAAATCTTGTTCACCTTCCTCTTTTAATCTCAGGAGGGAGAGGACAAGAAGTTTCTGATCACTCGCCTCCAGTCTATCCACGAGCAGAAACGAACCCCCGCTAGAAGACTCACCAGTCAGGTGAGTGTGAGCTGCTCTTCTGGTCTGAAGATAAAACCTCTTCACACTCTTACCAAGGTTATAATAGTTTTGGATTTTTCATTAGTTTTAGTTTTAATTTCGTTGTGAATTTTTGTTTTCAAATTCAGTTAGTTTTAGTTAGTTTTAAGAGTGAGTTTTCTAGTTTTAGTTTAGTTTTTAGTTTTTGAAAATGCTTAGTTTTAGTTTAGTTTTTATTAGTTTTAGTGTTAGTTTTAGTTTTTTTGTAATGGGCTATGTGTTGGTGCCAGATTCAAAGTGATCATAATAAATTTTGCGTTTATTTCCTTTTATTATCCATCTCAGCCCCAATAAGGTTATTAACTCTTACAGTTCTGGGTGTTTTGAATTTTGGTTCTAGTGTAAACATCCCAGTCTCAGTAAACATATTCACCATGTGTTGCATGTTCAAATAGAAACACTGAAGTATGAATGAAAAAAGTTGACAAAAACGAAAACTAAGGACATTTTCACTATAATTTTAGTTAGTTTTAGTTAGTTTTGTAACCACAAAATACAGTTTCAGTTAGTTATCGTTTTTTAAAAAACTTTTTTATTTTTATTTCAGTTAACGAAAATGTTTTTTCAATTCTAGTTTTTGTTATTTCGTTAGTTTTCGACTCTTACCTCCTGTTTTTATTTTCCTTTAGGACTCCAGGTGTTGAGATCCTGAACCTCCTCTATTCTCTGAGCACTGATGTCTGGAGAAATGTTCAACCAGCCTGCATATAACTGGAAAAATAACAGGGAAGGACACGTGTATATATGACCGATGGACATGCATTTTAGATTTGGCCAGGATTTTAATAGCTGGACTGTTTGTCGAGAGGCAAAACAAACACACAAAGTGGAACAAAGCTGTTAAATGTCTCAGACGGACAATAGAACCTGAGGAACCCTAAAGCTGAACATGATCACTTTACATGGATTCACTCATTTCGTTAAAGCACTTTCATATCAACTGTGAACAAAAGTTTTATTATTTCTGTTGCAAAAAACTGTAAGTAGTCTACAATTTTTTTAACCTTTTTTAAAAATATTTTATCAGTGTGTATGTTGTACAGTTGGTAAAGTTTGGATGTTGTGGGTATAAGTATGATAATACTGGAAATTATTTTTTGTTTTTACTTTTTGTTTTCTGAGATGCTCCTTTCTAGTGAGAACTGTCACTGTATTGTCATACTGGAGTAATTAAATTATGTTTTTATCATATCAACATGTATCTGTATTTATTAGAGCCTATATATATAAAGTGTGAACACGACTACAGCACAGTCAGAAATGTTACAAACTCAACAGCCTTAAAAAAAAGTATGAATATAATTTCTACTATTAGCATTTATAGTAATTAGAAAGTTATTGTCCACAAACATGCAAATAAAAAAGTCAAATATATGGAGACAGTAGCTAACAATAGCTGACTATAAGACATATAAAATATATTTTCAGTAGAAAAATAAATATACAAGCACTTTAAAGTACCCTGAAGAACAAAGTAATAATCTTAATCTTTGTACCTTTTATTAGTAAATATTACCCATTAAATTATTATTTTCCAAGATGAGAAAAAGCAGCATATTTGGTGGAAACAGCAGCACCGTAGACGGATCACTGAATGTGACACAAGAGAGCACCAGATCCCACAAAACACACTGGGACGTGTTTCAATCTCCTGTCAGAAACTAGACCATCATGACGGTCTCAACTGCACAAACATATTGTATGGTACATATTTACTGTATATTTTATATATATATATATATATATACACTACTGGTCAAAAGTTTTAGAACACACCAACTTTTCCAGAATTTAATTGAAAATGATGCAGTTTAATGTCTCAGTGTACTCTGAAATTAATGCACATTTGCAACATTTAAAATTCTTGATTGAGCATGATAGTGTTTTGAAAGTAAAAAAAAGATTCAAAATCACATTTTATGTTGGACTAAAGGACTAAAAAAAGACACAAAATGACCAAAAAAAGACACAAAATGACAAAAAAAGACACCAAAAGACACAAAATGACCAAAAAAAGATACAAAATGACTAAAAAAAGACACAAAATGACTTAAAAAAAGACACAAAATGACAAAAAAAAGACACAAAATGACCAAAAAAGATACAAAATGACAAAAAAAACACACCAAAAGACACAAAATGACTAAAAAAAAGACACAAAATGACAAAAAAAGACACCAAAAGACACAAAATGACCAAAAAAAGACACAAAATGACTTACAAAGACATGAAAAGAATTAAAAAATGGACAAAATAGCCCAAGACTCCATAGAGTTAAGTTGTTAACCCATTTCTTGTTCCCTGAAAAAGGCCTACTTGTATAATTCTGAAATGTACATTATTTTCCAGTTTTGGTTAAGCTTACCTTTTTTTATTTACCTCTGGCAGTTCACCACTTACCTTTGGACCCTTTCAAGCTGTTCATTTGACTTGAACTGCTTGAATTTCAATAAAAAACTGGAAAAATTGGGGTGTTCTAAAACTTTTGACCGGTAGTGTATATATACATATATATATACATATATAGTGTATAATATACAGGCACTGTGCCCACCTTTCATTGTATTCATGTACACCTCATATTAACAGCACGTCTACAGTACATATCTGTCTATATGTTAAAACAAGTGATCCCATAGTTTAATAGTTTAATCAGCTTAAACATTCTGCTTTGTATTTGACTTTGAATATCTTCAAAACTCTTGAGAGTTTTTGAGTTGTTCAGTTTTTCAAAGTCTTATTTGTTGTTGATGGAAGTATTGACAGTTTTCTCCTCAGAGTTCTGTTTTCATGTTCCTGTTGTCTTCCATTGATGTTCTCATCTCTGTAGCATAGCTAACAAATGCTACGCTAATGCTGTGCTAAAGAGACAGTTCACTCCAGAGTCTAAAATCCATATTTTGCCTCTTACCTGTCGTCATGTCTATCAATCTAAATGGTTTTGGTGAGTTGCCAAGTGTTGGAGATATTGCCCATAATGATGTATTTTATACCTTCTCTCAAATATAATAGAACTTGATGGCTCTCAGCGCCAAAAATACGAAAAACATTTGAAAAACTCAACAGTGATGTCTCATCCTGCCACCGAAATCACTGCAGAAGGAGTTATCTTGGGTAACCAGGTCATGATTTCTGGAAAAAGACGTTTCTGTTGAGTTGTTGAATTCATTTTATTTTATTTTTTTTCGAGCTTTGAGTAGGGATGGGTGTTTGGAAGAAACCTGCCAACTCAATCATCTTTAATGTTAAAGATCAATTAATCGATTAAACGCTGCATGCATACATGGGCAAAATAAAAGATATATATACAGTGCTATGCAAAAAAAAATGCTTTTATTTTGAAAGGACAAAAAGAGATTCAACTGAGATTATACTGTAAAGATAACGTCAAGGAGTTGAATGTTTTGTGTTTTAGAACCCTGTTGAGTTTTTACAGTAATCTTACATATTTAAATGTGTTTTGTATTTAAGTTTTGGGTCAAATTTAACCTAGTAATTCATGCTAGCAAGGCTTGATACAGTGAGCTATTTTTGCTCAAATTAAAACTCTGTATTTCGGTGTGTTTTATGATTGTTATCGCAACTTTCAGTTTGCAAACTGTAGCTTTATCCAACTTAATTCTCAGCTCATTGGCTTATTGACGTAGGGTATTTGTTCAGTGAATACTGATACGCTGTCATAGATAGAATAAAATAAAAAAAATACACAGATCAGTTAAAAGTTCCATGTGATTGACCAAAATCTTAACGACTTTTAATTATTCCTCGACTCCTTTTCGGACATACGTTCACTCCTGTTTCGTTCACTTTACAGCGTTTGTTTTGACTATTGCTATTTTTTTTTTCTTTTTTGATTATTCTCATTGGATGCATTTGTTTTTGTGTTTACTTTGTTGTGTTACTCGCACATGTTCGAAATAAAAGCTGAACTGAACTGAATTCCCATCCCTAGCTTTGAGCACCACAAGCAGAGTGCCATCTAGTCCCATTATATTGGAGATAAGGCAGACACTCTGCAACTCACACCAGAGAATCTAGACTTATAAATGACACGACCAGGAAAAGGACAAATATGTTATTTTGTTTTTGCTGTGAACCATCCCTTCAAAGAACAGCAGCTCAGCTCCCGTTATTGAGCATGCCCAGTAGCTTCCTGGGGTCCATGCCCTGCTGCTGGGCCATCTTCTGCACGTCAAAGCCCATGTGCTTCAGGAACTGGATCACGCTCATCTCCTGCCCCGTCAGCTGGTCCCGGATGGTGGGGCAGGAGGGGTTACAGTGGGGCCAGGGGCAGCTGTCTATCAGGTGCAGGGGGCAGCCCCTCACAGGGGAGGGCCGGTGCTTCGGCTGGCTGTCGTTGCTGCTGTTGATGTGGTTGTTGTTCTGGAGGCTGCGGTCCCAGCAGTGCAGCGCTCTGGGCAGGGACGTGCCCTTCACCTGGATGTCCATCCAGTCGCTGCAGGGACAAGAAGACGGGGAAGAATTAAGTTTAAAGTTCAAAATGTACAGTCTGTATATATACAGTACAGGCCTAAAGTTTTAGAACACCCCAATTTTTCCAGTTTTTTATTGAAATTCAAGCAGTTCAAGTCAAATGAACAGCTTGAAAGGGTCCAAAGGTAAGTGGTGAACTGCCAGAGGTAAATAAAAAAAGGTAAGCTTAACCAAAACTGAAAAATAATGTACATTTCAGAATTATACAAGTAGGCCTTTTTCAGGGAACAAGAAATGGGTTAACAACTTAACTCTATGGAGTCTTGGGCTATTTTGTCCATTTTTGAATTCTTTTCATGTCTTTGTAAGTCATTTTGTGTCTTTTTTTTTTGGTATTTTTGTGGGTATTTTTAGTCATTTTGTGTCTTTTGGTGTCTTTTTTTTGTCATTTTTTGGTCATTTTGTGTCTTTTTTTGGTCATTTTGTGTCTTTTTTTTAGTCCTTTAGTCCAACATAAAATGTGATTTTGAATCTTTTTTTTAATTTTAATTTACTTACGTTCTAGTAATGAGTTCATGGGACAGACAAGCCGGAGCAAACATCGCCCTGCCATCCAAACAGAATAACACAGTCAACAAAACAGTCTTTTAACTTTACAGCATCTTGTGTGTAAGTGTGTGTGTGTGTGTGTCAGTCTTACGGTACGTCCCGCAGCGTGCTCCTCAGCTCCTGGCCCAGGTTCTGGATGTACCTCCACTGGGCCTCGTGGACCGGCTGCCCGGTCAGGTGGATGTTGTCGACCGTCAGCTGGGCCTCGTCAAACAGCCACTGCACCACAAACACCGCACCTGGACACCAGAGAGGACAGGTGAGAGGACAGGTGAGACCTTACGCAACACACAGCCTCTGTTTTTATTGTCTGCTACCTGTCAGCGTTAGTGGAGGAGCTCAGTGTAGAACTCACTCGTTAATGTGGGGAAAACTCTATATCCAAAGAAACAGTTCCACTCTTCTCCAACGTGAGCCTGTCTGCAGCTCTCTGGCACCAAACCGCCCCAGTACCTGCAAAGTATCACACCTTTACAAACAACTTCTCAACTCATCCACCCATCCATCCATGCATCCATCCATCCATGCATTATCAATCCATCCATCCATCCATCCATCCATCCATCCATGCATTATCAATCCATCCATCCATCCATCCATCTGATCCACCCATCCATTATCCATCTTTCCACCCATCCATCCATCCATCTATCCATCTGATCCACCCATCCACCCATGCATTATCCATTTGATCCACCCATCCATCCATCCTCCATCCATCCATCCATCCATCCATGCATTATCCATCCATCCATCCATCCATCCATTTGATCCATCCATCCACCCATGCATTATCCATCCATTCATCCATCCATCCATCCATGCATCCATCCATTCATCCATCCATCCATCCATGCATCCATCCATCCATCTGATCCACCCATCCATTATCCATCCATCCATTATCCATCTTTCCACCCACCCATCCATCCATCCATCTGATCCACCCATCCATTATCCATCCATCCATTATCCATCTTTCCACCCACCCATTCATCCATCCATCCATCCATCCATCTGATCCACCCATCCATTATCCATCCATCCATCCATCCACCCATTATCCACCCACCCATCCATCCATCCATCCATCCACCCATTATCCATCCATCCATCCATCCACCCATTATCCATCCATCCACCCATCCATCTGATCCACCCATCCATCCATCCATGCATCCATGCATTATCCATCCATCCATCCTCCGTGCATCCATCCATCCATCCATCCATCCATCCATCCTCCGTGCATCCATCCATCCATCCATGCATCCATCCATGCATCCATCCATCCATTATCCATTATCCATCCATGCATCTACCCATCCATCCATGCATCCATCCATCCATGCATCCATCCATCCATCCACCCATCTACCCATCCATCCATCCATCCATCCATTATCCATTATGCATCCATGCATCCACCCATCCATCCATGCATCCACCCATCCATCAATTATCCATTATCCATCCATCCATCCATCCATCTATCCATCCATCCATCCTACCTGATGCCTCTCTTTATGGCCTCAGTGGGAGCACAGCTGATGGTATCCAGGCAGTCTGTGTATTTGTACTGTTTGTTGTCCAGGAACCATCCAGAGTCCACCAGGCCCCGGACCTGAACCCCTCTGTGGCCCTGAGACTGCAGCTGCTCTGCAACCTGGTCCACGTTCAGCAGGACGCCTGTACCGCCCGCACTGGAGACAGGAAGCGTGGAAGCGTGGGGTCAGAGGGGGCAATTCAGCCACTGTCTTTCATGAAACACACCAACACATGTACACAGACATATACTGGACACATATATATGTGTGTGCTGAACTGACCTGCTTCCTGCCAGCAGCAGCACCTTGGCGTTGTCCAGACCTTTGGTCAGCAGCTCGTTCACCACCTCCTTAATGATCAGAGAGCCCATGAACGCATAATCACCTGAGAACATGAGATTTTTTTATTTATTAACATAAAGCCCACAACAAACTCTATATTAGTATTATACAACTGCTAAAACTTTAGACAAGAGAAAGGTAGTTATTAATTTAAAAAAGGGTAGATTCACAAATAATGAACAGTATCATGTTTGTTAGGTGTTCATTAAGATTTTGTCTGTGCTTAGTGTAAAGGGTTATTAGTCCAGATGGCACCTGACTGATTATATTAAATACACTTGACACTAACAACACCCAACTGGGGAGATTTTGGGCTTTCAAAAAAAAAACAGCAAAAAAAATTCATTTTTGCTGTTTTAATGCATATGGCATACATTTTGGCAAGGGTGTGAGTTTTTTCAGAACATGAAGAAATTCAGACCCTTAAGGACAAAAATGTCCCTATGGAAAACCATTAAAGTCCCAATTTTTGATCCCAGGATCACTACAGAATAAAATCTAGCACTCTGTTATCAGGCTTTACAAATGGAGCCCTGGCTTCAAACTTGTAGTTTTTACTATTTTTCACCAAATTGATCTATGTTTTCATGTTTGCCCAATGGTGCAAACACATGCTTTTTGTGTGGTTTCCACAGCGGTTATTGCTGCTGTAGTATGGAGCACTGCAGTGTTTAATGCATCAAAATCAGTGTTGTGACTGTGAAAAATACGAAGTCAACATAGCTTTTAGTACAGTGAAAATAACAGGCAGACAAGTTTTCAATAAGAAAATAAAACACGGCCAAAGTTATGGAGGAAGTTCAAAACAGTATAGCGGATATAAAAGGTAAAAGAAAACTTCCACACAATAATGGAACAGAAAACTAAGGAAACAGTGAGCTCCCAGATCATAAGATCTCTGTGTCTGAAGCCTCTGATCTGTTTGCTTCTTTTCTCCTCCTTTAAATAGCTACTGCATCAATAAATCTTTCCTTATATCCCCTCAGCCAGATCTGCAGAGTTATGGTTTCTTACTTTGATCTGTCTTCGCTGTGGCTCCGCTCCACACGTCACTGGAGCAGTACGGGATGAAGCTACAGGACACAGAGAGATTATTATTATCAGATCTTAAAATCAGAGCCAGATCACTGATAGCCCAAACATAAGACAGTTGAACAAATAAAGCTACCTGGCTGTAAGATGTTAAACTAAACAGAGAGCGTCTTCAAAGACAGAGACCTGGTGGAAAATACTGAATACTTTTTATTATCTATTAATAACAAGAAGCTGCTGGAAAAGAACAGGACCAGACTGACAGTGTTGTCATGTTTTATGATAAATGGGAAACACAGTAGCAGAAGAGGGAAAAATAGTACTTGTTAGCCCTAAAAGAGTTACAGATATAAAACTAGACAACTTAAGAAATTAATTGGCATCAACCATGTCATGAAGGGGACTAAATGACGCTAAAGTTAGGCTAAATTTCAACAAGGGATAAACTGGTATGGCCACTCTCGAAGGGGTCCTTTGACCTCTGACCTCAAGATATCTGAACAGGCTCTGTGGGTACCCACCAGTCTCCCCTTTACAGACATGCTAACTTGATGCTAATACCAAGCATAGCTTGTGCTTACAGTGAGAGCATTGTTTGAAAGTTGACCTCACTGTATAAAATGACCTACTGTGACCTCGAGGACAAATTGCAGCCTCATGAAACTTTACAACCACAAACTAAAGACCTTGAGCCCTCAGAGGATCTATAGCTTTATTAGGTATATTGACAATAAGGGGGTTTCTCAGCACATTAGAGAACAGAAGTTGTTAGAGCCATTTTGAACATTGTGGAGAAGCTGCTAAACAATTCAGATTTGTATTTCATAGTTCATAGTTCTTTATTGAAGTTGTAAGAATGCCTATTGGTTCGTAGGAACTGCACTCTTCTTATTGGCTGAGATGTGCGTAAGGTCATAATGTTTTTTATGTTTTTTATTAAAGGATCCCCATTAGCTTGTGCCGTGGCAGTTCGCTAGTCTTCCTGGTCCACAATAATTGCATACTTTGTTTTAATTAAGATTATGGAGACAAGGAGAGCACACTAGTTTTTGACCGTGCTCATAATTATTATTATTTTTTGGATTGCTGCAGTTTATTGTTTGTCATGCTCAAACGAAAGGTTTTCAATAAACCATAAGAAAGAAACTGAGGATTTTTTCGACTTAATACACGCGTCAACTACATCCTCACGCTCCATAATTGAAGTGTGCGTTTTAAGTAAAACTAGAAGGAGCCACACTAACAGAAGTGCTCACCATTCAATTGCCTAAAAATGCAATTCAGAGGAATATTTGACCACTTTTATCAATTCTTAATTTGTCAAAAATGTCAAATTTAGCCCCCAATCTATGTAACAATTAGTATCAACCCAAAATTGCTTCAACAATTCATAAGACATAATTGAACATGTCTCTAAACTTTCCAAATTTGAATAGGCACCTAACCAAAACAAAGTTATTACCAAATAGTACCCACCAAGTACCCATTGATACTTTACCATGTGTTAAAGCCAAACAATCTCTGTCAGTTGTTCATTTAATAGCATCAAAAGTACTGAAACAGATCTACAGATTTACAGCCCCAGTAATAGTACTAAGAGCAAAAATAAAAACATAAATAAAATAGCATTTAATAAAATTGTAATATAAAAAAGATGTGTTAATTTTGAGCGTTTTTGTCATATTATTATTATTATTATTATTATTAATTTTATGTATTTAGGTGCCTAGAAGAAATCATAACTTTAAACCTGAATATCTGAAAGCTCACTGTAACAATAATCTATTGATTAAAATAAGACTAAACTACTTGTTGCTTGTCTTCCAAACTGCTGATTTACTGTTTTGGTTTTCTACTCTTCACCTTGTGCCCATTTCTTAAGGAATTAAGTGTGAACATTTAGTCTAAGTGCATATGTATACATTATGTTTACTTAATAATATTTACAATATACAAGTTGGGTCAGTGCCATGTGAATTGGTAACACATTACAACCCAGTGGGGCTCCAAACCAAAACAAAGTTATTACAGATCCATGACCAGAACAGACCAGACACATCTGCTGAGCTTCAGGTTTCCAGCGTTCAGATGATGTACACCACTTCTATTTGGCATCTACTGTTGACTTGCCATCTATTCCTAAAGACCCCCTATCATGTCTCATATTAACACAAACACATAAAGAGAAGGAGAGAGATTTGAGCTCTTACACCATGTTGGCGTTCCACCAGTGAGGATTCTCTTCAGGCTGAGGAGACAGGATTCCTGTTCCTGTGACAAAAAAAGATCCAACATTTATCATTTTTTGATAAAAAGTCATTTCTACCATCTGCAGTCGCTATACTAAATAGTGGCCGGTAACACTGTACCCCACGTCATGCTTTTTACTGATGATTGTTGTGTTTTTACTGAAGTATTGTAGTTTTATCTCACTTCATGTAATTGTTTGGATGGATGGATGGATGGATGGATGGATGGATGGATGCGTGAATGGGTGGATGCATGGATGGGTGGATGATGGATGGGTGGGTGGATGGATGGATGGATGGATGGATGGATGCATGGATGGATGGATGGTTGGATGCATGGATGGGTGGATGGATGGATGGATGCATGGATGGGTGGATGGATGGATGGATGGATGGATGGATGGATGCATGGATGATGCATGGATGGATGGATGGATGGATGGATGGATGGATAGATGGATGGATGGATGGATGGATGCATGGATGGATGGATGGATGGATGGATGGATGGATGGATAGATGGATGGATGGATGGATGATGGATGGATAGATGGATGGATGGATGGATGGATGGATGGATGGATGGATGGATGGATGGATGGATGCATGGATGGATGGATGGATGGATGGATGGATGGATGCATGGATGGATGGATGGATGGATGGATGGATGGATGGATGGATGGATGCATGGATGGATGGATGCATGGATGGATGGATGGATGGATGCATTGTAATTTTTATAGCCGTGTCAAAAGACAAATTTCTGCTCTGTTGAACAGACAATAAAGATATATTCTATTCTATTTACTTCTCTTTGTGGACGAATGTCCTCATCTTCAGTCAAAGGAAGAAAGCTTAACATCTTTTCAGCCACTTGTAAAAAGTTCACGAACCCTGCTGTGTAGCTGTGTGTTTTTGATGGTTGCTGTGTTTACTGTGTGTCTGTGTTTGTGTTTTCCTTGCGGTCAATAAGTCATTAACTTTCCCTGCTTTGGTGAGCAATTACATGCAGCCATTGAAGAGCTCTGTGGCTGCTGCGCTGGCCACCAGTGTAAAGTGTACTCAGAGAGGGTGGTGGGGAGAGGGAGTCATAAACAAACAAGGAGTCCCCTGATGGCTGCAGGGAAAGAACCAGAGTTTGACTTTTGAGATGAATGCAAACTCAGCTAAAGAGGAAACACAAACATGTCTATGAATCTCCTTCATTCAGCTGAGGTTTTTTTCCAACTGTGGAAAGCTAAAGCACTGTGGGACTGCTGCAGAAGGTTTGCAAAGGCTGCACGAAGCAGTTAACTTTTTCGTGCACATACACTACCGGTCAAAAGTTTTAGAACACACCAACTTTTCCAGAATTTAATTGAAAATTATGCAGTTTAATGTCTCAGTGTACTCTGAAATTAATGCACATTTGCAACATTTAAAATTCTTTATTAAGCATGATAGTGTTTTGAAAGTAAAAAAAAGATTCAAAATCACATTTTATGTTGGACTAAAGGACTAAAAAAAGACACAAAATGACCAAAAAAAGACACAAAATGACAAAAAAAGACACCAAATGCACATTTGCAACATTTAAAATTCTTGATTGAGCATGATAGTGTTTTGAAAGTAAAAAAAAGATTCAAAATCACATTTTATGTTGGACTAAAGGACTAAAAAAAGACACAAAATGACCAAAAAAAGACACAAAATGACAAAAAAAGACACCAAATGACAAAAAAAAGACACAATATGACTAAAAAAAGACACAAAATGACAAAAAAAGACACAAAATGACCAAAAAAAGACACAAAAAAGACACCAAATGACAAAAAAAAGACACAATATGACTAAAAAAAGACACAAAATGACAAAAAAAGACACAAAATGACAAAAAAAAGACACCAAATGACAAAAAAAGACACAATATGACTAAAAAAAGACACAAAATGACTAAAAAAAGACACAAAATGACCAAAAAAAGACACCAAAAGACACAAAATGACCAAAAAAAGACACAAAATGACTTACAAAGACAAAGAATTAAAAAATGGACAAAATAGCCCAAGACTCCATAGAGTTAAGTTGTTAACCCATTTCTTGTTCCCTGAAAAAGGCCTACTTGTATAATTCTGAAATGTACATTATTTTTCAGTCTTGGTTAAGCTTACCTTTTTTTATTTACCTCTGGCAGTTCACCACTTACCTTTGGACCCTTTCAAGCTGTTCATTTGACTTGAACTGCTTGAATTTCAATAAAAAACTGGAAAAATTGGTGTGTTCTAAAACTTTTGACCAGTAGTGTATGTCTTTGCATAATACATCGTGTGCATTGATTGTGCTGCACATAATGCAGGATGTGTGTGTGTGTGTGTCTTGTTACCTGTTCTGGTTTGTGGCCACTTGGTGGAGCTCATCAGTCTCCTCATGGTCTCATAGCGGCTGTCACAGGTCTGCTTGTTGAAGCAGTACCATCCACCTGAACAGCACATTAGCTTGTTAGCATGTTACATAGTTTGTTTCAGTGCAATGAGCTCTACGCCTGCATCTCGTTTATTCTCACCTTCTAAGAACAGCAGCCACCTCTTGCTGCCTTTAGACTCCTTGATGTAGTACCTGCGCCAAAACAAATCCATGTGAATGTGTCACATATGTACATACACACACATATACACACACACACACACACACACACGGTAGGGATGCTACCTTTGATCCCGACATGAAAGATTTGGCTCTGATTGTGCTGCTAAAACTCTCTGCAGGAGTCTGTTTGGAGGCTTTAACTGCACTAATCGGTTATTTAGATAAATAAAAACACGAGTAGAGGAAACTCATCAAGCTGTTGGCAGCACACACACACACACACACACACACACACACACACACACAAACACACACACACACCCACTCAGAGAGGCTTGACAGCTTGGGTGGCATATGGAAAGGTCCCTCTTATGCAGATATTTGCAGTGTTTCAGTTTATTGGTGACTTAATAATGCTTTTCTAAGAGGTATGATATCTGTATAACATCAAAAGTAAGATTGTCAAAAGTATTGACCCACTGATACTTTACCATGTGTTAAAGCCATACAATCTCTGTTAGTTGTTCATTTAATAGCATCAAAAGTACTGAAACAGATCTACAGATTTACAGCCCCAGTAATAGTACTAAAAGCAAAAATAAAAACATAAATAAAATAGCATTTAATGAAATTGTAATATAAAAAAATGTGTTAATTTTGAGCGTTTTTTTTCATCTTATTATTATTATTATTATTATTATTATTATCATATATTTAGGTGCTTACAAGAAATCATAACTTTAAACCTGAATATCTGACAGCCCACTGTAACAATAATCTATTGATTAAAATAAGACTAAACTACTTGTTGCTTGTCTTCCAAACTGCTGATTTACTGTTTTGGTTTTCTACTGTTCACCTTGTGTCCATTTCTTAAGGAATTAAGTGTGAACATTTAGTCTAAGTGCATATGTATACATTATGTTTACTTAATACTATTTACAATATACAAGTTGGGTCAGTGCCATGTGAATTGGCAACACATTACAATCCAGGGGGGCCCCCAAAAACCGAATCTTGCTCAGGACCCTCAAAGGTCTCGGGCCCAGCCCTGCCACTGGCAATCTGATGGTGGTTGGAATATGATTCATATAGTCCATGATTATTTTATTTCCTTTACTGTAAAAACAAAAACAAACCCAGACTACAAACACCTGTTACTGCAAAAAACTGTATTTGGTTGTAGTTCTTTTTTTAAATTGTTAAAATCAGACTCAAAAACTAAAACTAAAACTAAAACTAAATCATCCCTACAGGGGGAGAAAGCGTTTGTCTCGGCTGCGCACATTCTCTCTCTCTCTCTCTCTCTCTCTCTCTCTCTCTCATGCCTTCTGTCTGATCTGGTCCTTTGATCCATTTTGGCCACAACCGGAGTGACAGGGGACCAGTGGCGGTTCTAGACCAATTTAACTGTGGGGGCCAAGGAGGGGCCAGTGTTTAATCAGAGGGGCACATTAGCACATGAAAAAATGGCAAAGATGATATTCAAGCATTCAAAATCTTTGAATGTTTTGAAAAAGACACAAAATGACCAAAAAAGACACAAAATAACTAAAACAGACACAACAACAGACACAAAATTACCAAAAAAGACACAAAAAAGACACAAAATGACTTACAAAGACATGAAAAGGATTCAGAAATGGATAAAATAGCCCTATAAGACTCCATAGAGTTAAACTATTATACAATGTAACATTCTGGGTTCCTTTTGTGTACAATGAGATATTGTTTGAACAAAAAAAAGGTTAGAATTGTTCCATTGTTCATTGTTATAAATTGATCATTTTATTATTAATTTGACACAGGGGCCACAGCAGGGGCCAAAGGCTTCTTCACAGAGGCAGTGGCCCCTGGAGGCCCCTGTGTAGAACCGCCACTGCAGGGGACTGAGATTAGGGAACTAAACCGCCACAGTAACGCAAACATGATGTCTGGTGAAGTCTTTAAGCTAAACTTCTCTACACACCAAGAGACAACAGGTCTTTTCCTATTACTCATCAAGTTTAGATGCAGTTCAGCCGGTTCACTCACCCTGCTGCTGACCCGTCATTGCAAGTCACAGATACATTGTTCAAAAAGTGCAGCTTCATGTCCTGGTCCAGCTTCTGCGCAGAGCACGGGTACAGAGACTGCGCCAGGTTCTTGATCTGCACCATGAAGTTGTCCATGTTGCCCTCCACGGCTGTAAAGTCTAACGGGAAGCTCTCCGCTCCTTCCCCCCGCTCCCTGTGCGCCGGAGTCGGCTGCTGCTGCTGCGGCTGCTGCTGCTGCTGCACCCGGCGGCTGTGCGCCCGACCACCGTGGACCCTCCGCGCCTCCACCGGAGCGCTGATGTGGATGATGAGCAGCAGTAAGCAGGAGCGCACCGTGGACAAACCGGAACAGCTTCTCACCACACCGCGGCTCTGCATGTCTGACTCTGACTGGAACACGTCTCTCAGAAGGGCAGTTCAATAACACGCAGCATATCCTAAGAGTCGTTAGAAGAGTGGAAAGTTCTTTGCGCGGAGACCTCTTGAGAGTTATCGCTCATGAAAAGTGCGCAGAATGGACGCAGGTTATGGTTCTCCATGGTGCCTTTTCTTTTCTTTTTAAAGTGATGGAGAGCTGGTTTTAAATTCACGTCAAATGCACGCGCTGTCCCCACATCTTTTTACTCCTAAAGTTGCCAGTTTATGCGTAATTACGCACGTGGAAATCCCTGAAATCCGTCGCTGATCCGAGTCTCAGAGGCGACCTGTTGACTCCTGGTTCAGGTCCTCGTGAGCTGCGGACGAAGCTGAATTTTATTTGAAGTCCCCCCCCCCCCCCCCCCTCCTCCCCCTTCCTGCTCCCTGCCCCGTGCTCCGACTCTCCCGCGGGCCAATCGTTATTATCGTTGGCTGATGCTCCTCGCGGGGCGTCGGTCTCACACACACCAAGCGCGCGTACGCCTGGCCCGGCCACGCCCCCTCAGCCGGTTCACTCTGACGCTCGGGCTCTTTGATGTTGTGTCATCGTATGACCACGCTGCCTTTGAAGTGTCTTTGATTGAATATGGTGTGTGAGGGTCACACCATGCCGCCAAACACGTTCCCACTGATACACATGTTCCCTGGCTTTCTTCTTTCTTTGTTTTTGGAATGTGAAATACGCATTTTCCTTTTTGTTTCGAATCTGGACATTTGTAGTCATCATGTTTTAATACATACTCCTTCTTTAGACACTTTATTTGTATTTTTACATTACATTTTATTGTATTTTATTGTATTTTTATATTTTATTGCTTGAAGTATGCCTAGGTTGTTCTTTTTTATTTAATTATTTAATTGTGTTGTTAGTGTCTCTGTGTGTAATGCTGCTGCTACACTGTAATTTCCCAGCTTGGGATAAATAAAGTATATCTATCTATCTATCTATCTATCTATCTATCTATCTATCTATCTATCTATCTATCTATCTATCTATCTATCTATCTATCTATCATTCTATCTATCTAAAGAAGATCAGGTCACTGAGAGCTTTATAAAATGACTGTGATGCAATGTTATGAATCTGGCCTATGGAGTCTGGTTTTACATAATGTACATTTTTTCAATTTAATAAAAAAAGGCTACAAATATTTAATCCTGCTTGTTATCTGGCCTTAATTTCATTGAGTATGGTTTCAATCCAATCAAATCCACTTTATTTATAAAGCACGTTTATAGCAAACACAGGGTTTTCAAAGTGCTGCACAAAAACACAATAGTTAACACAATAAAAGCACAATAAAAAATATAAGCAGACAATAAAACACTAAAATACAATATGATAAAATAGAATAAAATACAATAAATAAAATGCACTGCCCGCACAAAATAAAGTATACACATAAAATCATAAAAATCATAAAAAACTCATAATCTCTCATCTCTGTTTAGTTGTTTTCTTCTGTATTTTGTGTTTGTGTGTGTCTAATTTCCTGTCATGTAAAGCGACTTTGAGTACCTTTAAAAGCGCTATAAAAATTGTATGTATTATTATTATTATTATAAAATCAACACTCTACTTGGTGTTAAAAGCCAACAAGAAGAGGAGGGTTTTAAGAAGAGATTTAAGGAGACCTGTCTAATGTGCAGCGGTTTATCTTTTTTTTTACAGTGTGTGTGGAGTCAACTCAGAGATATTCTTTGAGTTTCACTCATTAACAAGCTGTTACACATACATGCTTTTAGCAGGTAATTTGCTGAAAAGAACAATACGACTGTTTTGAATGAGTTGGATGAAAGCTTGACTTTATATTTGAGGCTTCACATCACTGCAGGCTGTGAATGCTATGAAACTTTTGTAGCTTTTACTGCAAGAATATCTGAATTCTTAAGACTGGCCCTCACGTCATGGTCTGATTTCCCAGGCGACTAATTCACAGCTCACTCATCTTTAATGTTAATTCAAGGAAAGTCTTCTCTTATGTGGCTGAAGCACCTTGATAATTATGGGAAGGGTCCCATTGCTAGCTGTTTCTGAAAAGAAAGAAATATGTTTCTTTACATCATCCTCAGTCTAAAGGACTTTTTTTTATCCTTAGTCAGGGCCTGCAAGTATTCAGCATCTTGTAGAAGTGACACTGAATAGTCAACTTTTAAAAAATGTGATCTAAGGAGCCTGATTTCACTGCCGGTCCATAGTTGAATAGTTGCCGTGGTGGGAATGTGATTATAACAAATGATTGTTCCTTTCTGGCTATATGGGTATGCTAAATGTCTGATTTTACATGGAATTGCTTTGTTTCTCCCAACAAATCACAATGTAAAGCCTATTTGGTATAATGTTGGTACTGTCATTACTGAAAAGAAGTAAGGCTGCTCATGAGGACAAAAATCAGAAGTGCAGGTTTTTGGCCTAATACAGTGATTTAAGTTGGTAAAACTTGGAAATATAAATTATTGACATTTAGGGCAATAATGTAAGTTAGCACAACAAAGGAAGCCAGTTGTCTGCTCAAAAACAAGTTGGTGAGTTGTTGTTACTTATATCTTTAAGTTGGGGTTCACAACAAGGGACAATAGTTCTGATAACTCTTATTTCTTTGTTGTGAAATTTGGTCATTAGCGAAAGCTAGCAGCTAACTGATGCTAGCGGCTAACTGATGCTAGCGTCTAACTGACGCTAGCGGCTAACGGATGCTAGCGGCGCTGCTTGTTACAGCTACAAGAGTAGCCATTAGCGTATCAATGCTAACTCAAAATTGTGGTCGCAACATTAGCTGACATTTCATAGCGGCGTTACAATCGTGCCAGAGAAATTCAGAGTTGAGCAAACTCAAAAACAAAACTTAAAATATTTAGTTTAATTGTCCAACTTAAAATTTTATCGAAGTTTGTTGCCTGGAAATTTTGAGTTCACCCAACTTTTCTTTTTTTTGCAGTGTAGTCTTTTTGAAATCCATCCTATATCTAACATGTCGTACAGATTTAAGTCATAAAAACTCTACTTTTATTACCTTCTGGTGAAACTGGGTTTAATCTATCTTGATGTCCTGTAACATACTTTCTTTAAGTTTGTTTTTTTCTCTTTGATTATTTTGGGGGGTTTTACGAGAGCGGAAATCCTGTTTTTAACAAGTGCATTTGTTTGCCATTCATTCATCAGTGATTAAAAACTTTCTTTTGTGAAAATGTCAAGTAAAGACACAGATGCCTTCAAGTGCTTTTGCACTTCATCCAGGCAGTTTTGAAGTTTGTTGCCTGCTGAGTGAGGAAGGAAACCGATTGTTTGTTTGTTTATTCAGAGAGTGGCAATTTCCCCCCAGAACTGAGAGCTGTATTCACCTCTCTCTCTCTCTCTCTGCTTTAACCCAGGTGGACTCTGACTCTACATGGAGCTGGAGTCTTTGGCCTCACACCTCTCCATCTGTCTGCACCACGTGTCGTGCTGTCTGTCCAGTCTGATTTCAGCTTTCATCCAATTTTATTCTGAGTGAGAGAAAATAGCCTCCAGGGCAGGTCGTCCAGAAAGCATCATATGGAGTATATACAGTAATAAATGAAGTTGCCCATGTGGGGAACAGATTGGATGTGTTGTTGCCATTGTGTCATTCTTCTCTGCTGTTAAATCAGCCTGTTTAGCCTGTTTGATTGTCTAAATGTGAGTTGTCTTATTAGTAAGTAAGTAAGTAAACTTTATTTATATAGCACCTTTCACAGACAGAAGTCACAAAGTGCTTCACATAAAAATCATACACATATTTTTTATTTTTATGTATTTATTTATTTGTTCCTTTCATGAAAGTGGACAACAAAATGTGTACAGAGACAAACTCTACACCTTCATGGTTAGAAAGGAGCAGCGAGAAGAAAACATTTCTTATGTTTGTCTGCCCCCTACTTGAACAATAAAAGTAAAAAAATGGTGATGGTCTGACATCACATACAATGGATTTTCAGTAGCCTACACCAACAAAAATTTGATTATAACAAAACACTTAAAACAACAAAAACAAACAAAAACCCATACAAGCACATGTTATCATCTCAACAACAAAAGACCAAAAAAAAAACAACTGATCATAAACAATCAGTTTAAGATTCTAGTACATACTGACAATTTTTTCTGCATTTATACATTTTTTTTTAAATCTATTAATGTCTGTACAACCTTTTACACATAACATCAGAATGTACATACAAGTTTTAAAAGACCAAAACAACAGCAATTTAAACAACCATAGCAGTCCCGAA
This sequence comes from Centropristis striata, assembly GCF_030273125.1. Taxonomy (NCBI): domain Eukaryota; kingdom Metazoa; phylum Chordata; class Actinopteri; order Perciformes; family Serranidae; genus Centropristis; species Centropristis striata. The sequence continues at coordinate 1,851,056 of NC_081517.1, read as the reverse complement.
ACAATTAATCAGAAGCCTGAACTCTTATTATGCTTGTGAATAGGTTATACAAAAGGTACCAGAATAGTGATCTTCATGTTGTTTTATAGCTAAACAAAGTTGTGAGATTTAAAAAAATGTATCTTTAATGTCAGCATCCATTAATTAATTAGAGCCATTGTTTTAAAATGACTCAAAGATGATTCTTTTCATTATACTTATTCTGTTTTTGCTAAACATTGAAACTCTTGATGTTTTTGATAAAATTATAAAATTAGATTTACAAGTTTACACAAGAGATGACAAATAAAAGTAAAAGAAGCCTCATAGGTGCATTGCTCTGCCTTACAAAATATGTTTTTTTCACATGTACATATCTACTGGGTTGTGAAAGCCAAAGTATATGATTTATATCACTTTTCCAATTCCTCATCGAACCATTCTATGCCCCCCAGTGTAATGTGGATGGATGCATGGACCTTTTTCACTTGACCTTACAGCAGAAAGGCCCAGGTTCAAATCAAATCAAATCAACTTTATTTATAGAGCCCTTTAAGACAGCGTTAGCTGATACAAAGTGCTGTACATGGCAGGACAGACCAACAATAATAACAATAAAAACAAAGAACAAGCAAAAACACCTAAAACAAAGCGAGTCTCATGCTGGGTAAAACAAAAAAACAGTAAATAAAAGTGGGTTTTAAAAATAATCTCAATTTTTAAATTAATCTTAATTTTAAAAAACCACAAAGAACAAATAAAAACAAAAATAAAACAGAGCAAAGGCTCATGTTGAGTTAAAAGCCAGTGAGGTTTAATCATAACAGTTAATTCCATCTATCTATCTATCTATCTATCTATCTATCTATCTATCTATCTATCTACATATATATATATATATATATATATATATATATAAGTATTGGAGCCAGCATGCAGGCACATAGAGCCTCTGAACTGGCATACCTGTATGGAATTTAGCCTTCATCCATTTAATTTACACCTGTTTGTTTTTCTACTCTGAGAAAAAAGGCCAGTTGTATCAGTGCACCTGTACTGTATGGAAGCATTACATTATGTTTCTCTTCTCATTCATTCAATTCATTAAAGGTCTTTAATTTGTCAATCAGAAGTAGAAGTAGTAATGTGTGTGTGTGTGTGTGTGTGTGTGTGTGTGTAATATATTAAAAGCTACAATGAATCAGAATCAGAAAAGGTTCATTTGCCAAGTAGTTTTTCACTTGCAATGAATTTGTTTGTTGCATATAATAACATAGAGAAGGAATAAAAAAATACTGCAGTCAATGACATAATATTGAATATTAAAATCAAAAAAATGTAAAATTATGTTGTAAGAATGTACAATAAACCTGTCTTTAGATGAGAATGATGGATAAAACGTTAATCACTTCTTGTATCGATGTAGTCATACTTTTGAAAGAATTATCTACATTTGTGGCTTATGTGGATAATATGTCCATTTTCACTCATTGCTAATTTTTTTTTAGAATAACATTGTTTCTATAAAAAACAGTGTTGCTTGTTCAAAATGACAGCTTTCTTTCATACGCTAAAGGAAAAACTCTTGTTTTAAATAGTAACCTTCGATTGAGCACTAACCAGAGGTGGAAAAAGTATCTAGATCTCTTACTGCAGTAAAAGTACTAATACCACACTGTTAAATTACTCCACTACAAGTAAAAGTCCTGCATTCAAAACGTACTGCAGTAAAAGTACAAAAGTATCAGCATCAAAATGTACTTAAAGTATCAGAAGTAAAAGTACTCGTTTTGCTAAATGGATCCACTCAGATTGTTTTATATATTCCAAATATATTATTTCATTATTTGTATTGATGCTTTTATGTAAGCAGTGTTTTCATTTTGTAAAGACAGGGCTCATTTTAACTACCTAATGTACTGTGATGAGGTATCATTTAAAAACAAAAAGAAACAAATGTTAAATGTCTACTCCCAAATTTATCATGTTTTTCATGTTAAATCTTGACCCAAAAAGTAACTAGTAACTAAAGCTGAAAAAACATTTTAGTTAACTGAAATAAAAATAAAAAACAAGAGTTTTTTAAAAAAAAACGATAACTAACTTAAACTGTATTCCGTGGTTACAAAACGAACTAAAATTATAGTGAATATTTCCTTTGTTTCCGTCTTTGTCAACTTTTTTCATCCGTAAACCTTTTTGGTTGATATGAAATCTATTTCATCTATCTGGTTTTATGACTTAATAACCTTATTGGGGCTGAGATGGATAAGACAAAGGAAATAAAGGCAACATTTATTGTGACTTTTTTGAATCTCGCACCCAACAAATACCCCACTACAAAAAACTAAAACTAACACTAAAACTAATAAAAACTAAACTAAAACTAAGCATTTAAAATAATAATAATAACAATAATAATAATAATAATAATAAAAACTAGCAAACTCACTCTAAAACGAATTAAAACTAACTAAATTTGAAAACAAAAAATCACAAAAAAATCAAAACTAATGAAAAATCCAAAACTATTATAACCTTGGTGGAGTGGAAGTATAACTCAAGTAAAGTACAAGTACCTCAAAATTGTACTTAAGTACAGAACTTGATTAAATGTACTTAGTTACATTCCATCACTGCCACTGACAAAATCCCATTTACTCTGAGTATCTGTGTGAATTGTCCCTTTAAACCGTTTTTGGTCTGTTCAATAAAGTTTATTCAAACAAACACCGTGACGTCACGACACACAATGGCGGCCGCTGGTACAGCTGTGACGGTTCTCACTCCTAATGGGAGAAGACAAACAGTTAAAGTGTCTCCAAACACACCGTTATTACAGGTAACTGTTGTCTTAAGGACATTTATCTCTTCCTGTTTCATTCTGTCTCTTTATTGTCCAACCAGAGCAAACTGTTCTCCTGCTGTTAGCTTGTTTTGGCTAACACTTAGCTAGCACAGTGACAGATCAGTTTCTGTTTTCGTGCGGAGGAAATTAAATCATTCCGCTAACTAGGCGGTAAATCTCTTGCTCTCTTGTTTATATTTGTCCTCTTCAGGTGCTGGAGGATGTGTGCAAAAAGCACGGATTTAACCCGGACGACCACGGTTTGAAGTGAGTATCTGCTGGTTGATGGAGCTATCACAGTCCTGACATCTGAGCTAAATCAGGGGTCTCAAACTTAAATGACCTGGGGGCCGTTGGAGGCAGTATCAAAATCACCAAAAAAAAGACACAAGATTACTAAAAAAAAAAGACACAAAATGACAGAAAAAAACCCCGAAATTACTTGAAAAAGACACAAAATGAGCAAAAAAAAAAAAGACACAAAATGACCAAAAAGAGACACAGAATTACCAAAAAAGACACAAAATTATTTTTTTAAAAGACACAAAATGACCAAAAAAGACACAAAATTACAAAAAAAAAAGACACAAAATGACCAAAAAAGACACATAATTATAAAAAAAAGACACACAATGACTGAAAAACACTAAATTACTTAAAAAAGACACAAAATGACTATAAAATACACAGAATTACCAAAAAGACCCAAAAAATATTTTTAAAAAGACACAAAATGACTGAAAAAGACACAAAATGACAAAAAAAAAGACACAAAATTACCAAAAAAACTAGTTAAAGGGACCTTCCACACACAACACTGTAAAGAGCCATTCATATAAAACTCACATTAAACTTTCATATCAAGGTGGGGGCCACAAAATATCGTCACGAGGGCCGCAATTGGCCCGCGGGCCGCGAGTTTGAGACCCCTGAGCTAAATGAATGTTAGCTCTAAATGCCTTGGCTGTAACTTTTTTTTTTACGGCTGCTGCCCGGACCCGCTTTAAATACACCTCGATACGTTATTAAGCCTTAAACATGTGTGGTTTTTTTGTATGTTGTGTTGTGAGATTTTACGTCTGAGAAGTTAACAGTAAGGAACAGGGATGTGTGTGAACTGACATGACTGCAGATACTTAACCAAACAGTTTACTTTATTAGTTTAGATATCAAAAACAAATCAAAATTACTTTATTTATCCTCCTAGGGGGAATTCACTCAGTCTGGTAACTCTTGAAGAATGAGACAGCCTGATGTCTGTAGGAGCGAAGGATCTTTTGTATCCACTGCTGTTTTTTTGGTCTATAAAGGTTTTGTGTAGCAGATGATCTGGTATTTCAGGATAGCCTCGAACATGTTGACAGGTCATCTCTCCACCACCTCCTCCAGTGTGTCCAACCTGGCTCCAACCACAGAACCAGCTCTTTAGACCAGAACCAGCTCTTTAGACCAGAATTCCTCATCGAACCATTCTATACCCCCCAGTGTAATGTGGATGGATGCATGGACCTTTTTCACTTGACCTTACAGCAGAAAGGCCCAGGTTAAATAAAAAAAAAACAGTTAATTCCATCTATATATCCAAGTATTGGAGGCAGCATGCAGGCACATAGAGCCTCTGAACTAGCATACCTGTATGGAATTCAGCCTTCATCCATTTAATTTACACCTGTTTGTTTTTCTACTCTGAGAAAAAAGGCCAGTTGTATCATGCAGTGCACCTGTACCGTATGGAAGCATTACATTATGTTTCTCTTCTCATTCATTCAATTCATTAAAGGTCTTTAATTTGTCAATCAGAAGTAGAAGTATGTGTCTGTGTGTGTGTGGAATATATTAAAAGCTAGCTTTTTACCAGCTCTTTAGACCAGAACCAGCTCTTTAGACCAGAACCAGCTCTTTAGACCAGAACCAGCTCTTTAGATCAGTCTGATCATCTCTGTGTGATGCTGCCTCCCCAGCAGACTGCAGCATAAAACAACACACTACCACCACAGACTGATAAAACATCTGCAGCATCACTACACATGTCCAGAGATCTGAGCTGAGAGAAGAAACAGAGGAGCTCTGCCCCTTTTAGTAGAGAGCGTCTGTGTTTAGGATTTAGATATTCAACCAAAGGCATGAATTCAAGCCCTGATTTGTACCAATTTGATAAGAAAAGCAAATGTAATATATTTGTTACACAAAGTTTAATTATATTGAGACTAACATATACAGTCTGTATTCTAGAGCCAGACCGATATATCTGTCAGGGTATACGTCTTCTGATATGCACCTATAAATGGTTTCATATCGCTATTTATCTTATTTTATATTATTCTATATTTCAGTGGCCAGCATTTGACTGATAAAAAACAAAGTATTGTTTTTATTTAACTATTTTATATATTCTTTATATTCTCGATTGGTTTACGTTGTCATACATTGTAAGTATAATAATGTTATATATTCCTTATAAAGTTATTTGTTTGGGAAGAATGCCTTCTAGGTACCTATGTAGAGTAATTTCAATGCAAATTGGTGCACAATTCACTTTTTAAAAATTCACAATGTCAGTTGATGTTGGTGTTTTTTTCCCTCTAAAATCGTAAGTGATCTCAAAACTCCCCTTAGGTTCTAGCTCTACATTATATATATAATATTATATGCTCATGTGAGATTAAACCCAGGATGTAATCTATAAAGCTGCCTTCAGTTAAAGGAAAGAACAATAATTAAGCTGACGATTGTTTCTTACTTTGATTGTGTTTTGATGTAATTTACCCTCAGGGATCATATGATTTTCATCTTGTCTTATTTTTTGACCTCAGAAGAACTCTAGAGGAAAGACATGTTTTCATATTTAATGGTGCTCTCTTTATGTTGTAGAATTACACAGGAAGGATTTAATTTTCTCATCTTTTGTCAGGTTTCAGAGGACTACTGTTGACCTTACTTTGCCATGGAGGTTTGCCAACCTGCCCAACAACGCAAAACTGGAAATTGTAACAAGTACAAGGAAGCAGGCTGTAGCTGACAGTCAGGTTAGTTTCAACAATGTGCATTGATGTGTGAGTGAGAAATGGAGACAGAAATGGAGATTGCAGTGTCATGTGATGCCAGACCACATAATAAAGACACGTAATAACAGACGTCAATATACACTACCGGTCAAAAGTTTTAGAACACCCCAATTTTTCCATTTTATTGAAATTCAAGCAGTTCAAGTCAAATGAACAGCTTGAAAGGGTCCAAAGGTAAGTGGTGAACTGCCAGAGGTAAATAAAAAAAGGTAAGCTTAACCAAAACTGAAAAATAATGTACATTTCAGAATTATACAAGTAGGCCTTTTTCAGGGAACAAGAAATGGGTTAACAACTTAACTCTATGGAGTCTTGGGCTATTTTGTCCATTTTTTAATTCTTTTCATGTCTTTGTAAGTGATTTTGTGTCTTTTTTTGGTAATTTTGTGTCTTTTGGTGTCTTTTTTTGTCATTTTGTGTCTTTTTTTTGGTAATTTTGTGTCTTTTGGTGTCTTTTTTTGTCATTTTGTGTCTTTTTTTGGTCATTTTGTGTCTTTTTTTTAGTCCTTTAGTCCAACATAAAATGTGATTTTGAAACTTTTTTTTTTACTTTCAAAACACTATCATGCTCAATAAAGAATTTTAAATGTTGCAAATGTGTATTAATTTCAGAGTACACTGAGACATTAAACTGCATAATTTTCAATTAAATTCTGGAAAAGTTGGTGTGTTCTAAAACTTTTGACCAGTAGTGTATGTGAGTGAATATGTATGTGTAGTAGACAGTCGTAGCTTGATTCTTAGGTCTAACTCAGTGAAACAGAAAGATGTTTTCCTCAGCATATACTGTGGACCGACAAGTGTCTCAGTAAGATGTTTCAGCTCCAGTGCTCCTCTCTGTGAACTCTGCTGAGAGGATGAACAGCTTGTCCTTTACAGAAGCATCTGCATTCATTTGATTTCTCCACTTATTTATTCCAGTATTTCCTATAATTTGTCATTCCTCATGAAGATCTCAGTTTGATGATTAGGGCTGGGTGATTCTCCTGAAACATAACAAATGTGTAGTGATTCTGGTGACAGAGTATTAGGATTGTATTACAGAAAACCATAACAGGATATAGATTATTTGTTGCACACATAATTTTGTTTGGGGAGAATAAACCCAGATTGTTAGGATGTTGTGTATAACCGTAAATTATTACAGAATGCATCAAATTCAGAAAATCTGAGTTTATGTTTACAAATCAAGCATTTATCAGTTTGGACATTAATGCCGAGGTAGTTTAAAGAGGTAGGGTAAGGATTAGGATCAGATCAAAAAGCATTTTGAGTCAAAGCTTTCAACAGAAGAACTGTAAGGCCAAAATACATGTATGAGGCTTTATTTGGATTTTTGTAGTTTCTGCAGTTGTTCTAGCTTGTTTAGCATGTAGCTTAACCCATTGAAGCCTGGAAAGCGGATACGTCGTTTTGTAGTATTTGTATAAGCTTTCAAATACCTTTTTGAATTTCATTTCTATCTGCTACAGAGGCTGAAAAATCTATTTAGTAGAAGAGTTGACACTTTTTTTTCCAGAATTTCCAGAAAATTAGAGGCTTATTTTAAAATCGCCCAGCGATTTTTCAGGCCTCAATGGGTTAAACACAACCGAAATTAAATCTGTTCTAAATATTTTCATTTGGTTACTGTAATACATTTTTTATTATTTCATGTAACATGATGGTGGTTAGCACGTTTGCCTCACAGTGACCCTCTTGCTGTGGAATAAGTGCTGGTGGAGTTTGCATGTTCTCTCCATGTCCTCTGGCTTCCTCCACAGTCTTTAGGTTAAATTGGTGACTCTAAATTGTCGGTCCTGCGATAGTCTTTAACCTGTCCAGGGTGTAAGCCTTATCCCAATTTCAGCTGGTATTAGCTCCAGCCCCCCGACCCGAGTTCAGATAAGCAGTTAAGGATTATGAATAACTGCATAGTACCTAAATAACTCAAAATATCAGGTGACAAAAAATGGCAAGCATATTTTCAGTTTCTGCAACTAAAAGCTGACGCGTGGCTGCCAGCCTTGTAGCAACTTTTAAAAGTCAGCGTTGAGCCCCTAATCAGCATTATGTTGGTATTTCTGTCTGCTGTATGTGTGGGTTTTTTATTGCCAGTACCTGGAAATTGGTTAAATTCTCCGTCTGTGTTCCTGCGTTCAGCCTGATCTGATCTGCATCCAAAAAACCACTTTGTTGTGGCTGAGCTGTAGTTTCCTATGACATCATGGCATCATAATCTAAGCAGTAAAATCACGGCTGGGTTTGATCTGTTGTTCTTGTTCATTTGATGGATGGTTGACTGTTGATACCTCACAGCTTTTATATACTCACACATACACACACACTCTTGTACCACACACACACACACACACACACACACACACAAAGACATTAACGTGCAGACATATACAGGCTCTCCCAGAATTTACCTTTTTTTGCCAGACTGGTGTGTGAGAGACTTTGTGTGTTTGTCCGTTGACAGCCAGCAGCTCTTTTCATCTCTCCTGGTGTGCCGATGTGCAGCGTGCGTTCTGTGCTGGACAACATGGTTGTTGTGTAAACATAAACAAGTCGTTGACTGACTCAGAGCGAGAAAGAACAACAGAGACTCGCACTGATGCCTGGTGTTACTCATTTCCAGGACCACATGTGCAGCTTAATCAAGTTCGATTATCAAAGAATTTTCTTCCTGCAAAATGGCTCAAAGCTGTAGAGACAACGACTTGCAACTGGCCACCTACAAAGACTTTCATACCTAAAACGTAGAGTTTCTTCCGTGCATTTAAGGTCACTTTTGTCACATTCCTGCAGAGTGAAATTTTAAGATGCACTTTCTTTTTTTTATTTTGATTGTGCACCGATTTTTCCACCACTCTGCAAATGTAACCAGAAAAGGACTTTCTTAAATAATGTTTAACATTCTTATACATTATAAAAACAATGTTTTACATTGTCAGCCAAATATGACATGTCACAAGTTATTTTATTAAAACCGTTTATTTAAGTGAACATAAATACTGTATAACAGCAGGAGTACCTTTTAAAAAAAATCAAAGCCCCATAAAGTGCACAATTAAATAAAAAAAAATAAATAAATAAAAAATAGCCTATGAAATAAAATAGGCCAATCTTTTTCTGAAATAAATATATTTATATGAGAAAAGAATAACGAACGTTACAAAAGACCTCAATATGACAAACCCTAGTAAGGGCAGCATTTATATATAAAGGAGAAAAAAAAGAACTATATCGATATATGCAATATGTTCGAATTCCATATCACATTTAAAAACATATCAATATATTTTTTTTATATCAATATATTGCCCAGCCTAGTTTGAACCATGCATTTTTCTTTTAAATAAAAAAAAAAATCAAAATCACAAGCTCTTATCATAATAAATGATGAAATGTCACACACAAAAACGCTGAATGTGACCCTTTAAATGCATCGCACAACCACCCTCTAGTACCTGCATACTGTGTTTAAAATGAAGTTAGATTAAATAATTTCTGCTGACCTCTTCTTTCTGTCTCCTTAGTTATACCCCAGATAATCTTTCTGACGCAGACACCAAGTCTTTGTTGATAATTCTTTTATTTCTGGCTAAAAAATGTATTTTGCTGAGGTGGTCAACTCAACTTCCTCTTGACTCATGACCTTAACCATAAATCTGACAAGTTTTGGAGGATCTGGGAACCATTGAATTCCTTTTTACAGAAACTAACTCACCATATGTCCCTGGAAGAGGAGGGTTGCCTTTTAAAAAAAATAAAATAATAATAATAATAAAAATAATAAAAATAAAAAATAAATAATAATAATAAAACATTTAAAAAATATTTTTTGTTTCATTCTGTTTATTTCACGGGAGCTATTTATTTGTCTGTCTCCTGTCATCTTGCTGATTTTGTATGTGTATATATTTGTGTATGCATGGATGGATTTATAGAGATATATATTGCAGTGCTCGCATTAGTTTGGGGTGGGACTTTTTATTTTTTTATTTTTTTTGTATGTTCTGTTGTTAGTCTTTTTTCTAATGTTTGTACTCTTGAAACTGAAAAACCAATAAAAAGAGTATTTAAAAAAAGAGGGGTGGACCAACTGTTGTTGATTATTTAGACCCGTTTTTAAATCCTTGATTATGATCATGTTTGTGGTCTTTGACATATGTTTAAACTCCAGTTGTGTGTGTGTGTGTGTGACTGGTTTCATGTCCTTCAGGTCCGGATTGCGCTGCAGATGGAGGACGGCTCTCGGCTCCAGGGTTCCTTCTCCTCTGGACAGAGTCTGTGGGACCTGCTCACACATTTTCCCCAGATCAGGTGTGTATGAGCAGATTCACATATGCAAAGATAGACGCATACACACCAAGGTTATAATAGTTTTGGATTTTTCATTAGTTTTAGTTTTAGTTTTACTTTCGTTGTGATTTTTTTGTTTTCAAATTCAGTTAGTTTTAATTCGTTATGAGAGTGAGTTTTTAATTCGTTTTTATTTTTTGGGGAAAATGCTTGGTTTTAGTTTAGTTTTTTATTAGTTTTAGTGTTAGTTTTGTTGTAATGGGGTATTTGTTGGATGCAAGATTCAAAAAAGTCACAATAAATGTTGCCTTTATTTCCTTTTATTATCCATCTCAGCCCCAATACATTAAATGGGATTTTGTTAGTGGCAGTGATGGAATTTAACTAAGTACATTTAAATAAGTTCTGTACTTAAGTACAATTTTGAGGTACTTGTACTTTACTTGAGTTATACTTCCACTCCACCAAGGTTATAATAGTTTTGGATTTTTCATTAGTTTTGACTTTTTTTGTGATTTTTTGTTTTCAAATTTAATTAGTTTTAATTCGTTTTAGAGAGAGTTTGCTAGTTTTTATTATTATTATTATTATTATTATTATTATTATTATTATTTTTAAATGCTTCGTTTTAGTTTAGTTTTTATTAGTTTTAGTTTTTTTGTAATGGGGTATTTGTCGGATGCAAGATTAAAAAAAGTAACAATAAATGTTGCTTTTATTTCCTTTTATTATCCATCTCAGCCCCAATAAGTTTAAGTCATAAAACCAGATAGATGAAATAGATTTCATATCAACCAAAAAGGTTTACGTATGGAAAAAGTTGACAAAGATGAAAACAAAAGACATTTTCGCTATAAATTTAGTTAGTTTTGTAACCTCACAATACAGTTTCAGTTAGTAATCTTTTTTTTAAAAACTAATTTTTATTTTTCAAGTTTTTTCAATTCTAGTTTGCATTATTTTGTTAATTTTCGTTAACTATAATAAACTTGGTATGAGCAGATTCACATATGCAAAGATAGTTTGGTCCTCCCAAAGACACATACACACACACACACACACACACACACACACACACACACACACACAATTTTAGTTATGCAACAGTTCATTACTTTGAAAATGTATTAGATTTTCCGGTAACGCTTTATAATAAGGTCCTTAATAACCATTAATTAACAAGTAATAAGGCATTGTTCTTGCTTTAGATCCGGTAGTTGCAAAAAGCATAGTTAACTTATAGTTAACTTATAATAGATGAGCAATAAAGTATATTTTAATATCAATAAGCAAACAAAATAAGATTAATAAAGGCATGGCAAAGACATAATGGGTGGGTCATGGGTGTTTGTAATGCCATTATTAACACTTATATAAGCTTATAAACACACAATAATGTTAATAAGCATCTTGTAAGGACTTACAAGGGCCTTATTACTTGTTAATTAATGGTTATTACAAGGACCTTAATATAAAGCCTTACCTATTTTTCTTCTGTTTCTCCATATATTTGTCATATTGAACTATAAACTGATGTCGCACAGCAGTTCTAAGGTGCTATAGAGCAGTAGTTCTCAACCTTTTTGAGTCGCGACCCCCAATTTAACATGCATGTTGTCCGCAACCCCCGCTCACTGAACACAATCTCACACGCACAGTTCAGATCACCAAAAAAAGACACAAATTGACCACAAAATGATCAAAAAAGACACAAAATGACCAAAAGAGACACAAAATGACTAAAAAAAGACGCAAAATGACTAAAAAAAGACACAAAATTACCAAAAAAGACACAAATTGACCACAAAATGATTAAAAAAAGACACAAAATGACCCAAAAAAGAAACAAAATGACCAAAAAGACACAAATTGACCACAAAATGATAAAAAAAAGACACAAAATGACCAAATAACACACACAATGACCAAAAAAAAATACATTAAGTGACCAAAAAGACTAAAACACATTAACACATTAACACAGTGGAGACAGAGCTGACTTCCAAAATGATTTGGCGACCCCCAGAAATCATCTCGCGACCCCAATTGGGGCCGGGACCCCAAGGTTGAGAATAGCTGCTATAGATGGTCCTCACAAGTATGGATGACCAACATGTTTGTGTTTGCCTTCACTTTCCTCGAGGTTGGAAAGTGAAGGTGATCATTGTGTAGGAATGAACTAGATAACATCCCTCCGTCTCTCCACTCTACTGAAGTTTAAACTTTCCCACACATCACCTCCATTCACTCAAACACACACACACACACACACACACACACACACACACACACACACACACACACACACACACACACACACTTGCAGCTGTTGCTCAGTAGTTCCAGCTGTGCGGTCCCAGGTGCTGATGTATCCGTCCAGCCCTCATCTCATCTCTATTAAATGACATCACTCCATATCCTAATCTTTTTCCAGGGAAGTTACGCTTCCATGAAATTAATATTAGCTCCACATCAGCGTAAAGGCTCTGTGAACGTTGTGAAGCAGAGGGGAAAGCTTTTCAGATCTGAGGAGAACAATAGTAAAACATTTATGGTTCAATTAGTTTCTACACGGAATTGTGCACACATGGTTTACACATGCAGACAGCGTGCCACTGCATCGAGGCATGAGGTTTCATGGTGAAATCACAAGGCTGGTTTCCCTGAACAAGGGAAAGCCACTTCTGTGTTTTTCTTTGTCGCTGTTAAAGCCAATAAAAATCAGTCACCCATCATTTTTATCTTTCTTTTTCTTATTGTCGTCCCCCGATTCCAGTTTGTCCGAGTCAGAATCCACTCCTGTGTGCGTTTACATGAGAGACGAGGTATGCAAAGTTCCTTTCTCTCCACATTGTTCAAGAAAATAAAGTGACTTTTATTGTTACTAAGCAGGTTTATGTGTGTGTGTGTGTGTGTGTGTGTGTAGGTGAGTGGTGAAGAAGCTCTCAAGAAGACGACTCTGAAGTCTCTAGGTCTGACGGGAGGAAGTGCCATTGTCAGGTTCGCTGCTTGAGTACATTAAATGTGCATGAAACCATGTGAACTTGAGACTTTTTGATAAATCTGTTGTTTCCATTTCTTTTTTTTCTTTTTTTTTTTTGTAATCATCTTTTTATTAGGAAATTTCACAACAATTGACAAGTACAAATGGATTTACAGCTGTTAGTATCAAAGTTGTACAGAGCCAAAGGTTTTGTATCAATAGCTTCTTGTTCCAAATGTTCATTGTCCATTCCCTTTTTAATAATATGAATATGTAAAGAAAAAACAAAGACATACAATTTAACTATCTACATCCAGAGGGGTATGGAGGCAAAAAGTAAATACATAATGTGAATAAATAAATATAAATGTCTGTAGCAGTTGGGCATTATTCAGTTGTATTCATGTCACTGATATACAGCGGGAGACCCAAAAAAAAAAAAAGAAATCAAACTATACGTTTCTTCAGCTCGTTACCTTTACAAAATCCGGTCTTAAAGGTCTGATGAATTGCACCCATCTTTCCCAGTGTTCCATAAATATGTCCAACTTTAGGTTTGTTGTTTCCATTTCTGTTTAAGGTTTTTACTAAAAAAGAACCGAGCACCGGGAGAGGAAGATGGCAGAGAAGCCATCGAAACGGCTCCTGTGCCAACCCCACCTGTCGCCAAGGAAACTACACCTGTTGCCAAGGAAACCACACCTAGTCCATCTTCCCAGCCCGACCCTGCTCCGTCACATCCGGAGACTTCGACAGCAGAGGTGCCAAATAAGAATTCAAGTCCTCCTCGGCCCAGTGAAGCTGCTCCAGCTCCCGCCTCCGCTTCAAGCAGCGCGCTCCCCGCTCAACAGGAAGAGGCTCAAAACTCCCAGAATGCAGTTCGGCCAAAGGTTCCTCCTGTCGGGATGGGAAGGCCAGAGGAGGACGGTGAGGAGGCGGGGCCATCAGGACTGAACTCTCACCCATCCTCCTCCTCCTCTTCCTCCTCTGCTGCTCCCTCCGCTCCTTTCATTCCGTTCTCTGGAGGCGGTCAGCGCCTCGGGGGTCCCTGCGGAGCTTCAGCGGGCCGCTCGCTATCTTCATCTTCATCATCCTCATCTATGTCAGCTCTGACAGCTGCAGTAGAGTCACCCAAAGCCAAGAAAGCAAAATCCAGCCACAGTTACGGCACCAAGGTGAGCCAGAAGCAGAAGAACGCACCATAAGATGCCTTCTTGCTGCTTTTTATGGTTTCTAGAGGCCCCATTTACAGGTGCATCTCAATGAATTAGAATATCATAACATAAAGGTTTATTTATGTCAGTATTTAAATTCAAAAAGTGGAAATAATGCATTATATAGATCCATTACACACAGAATGAAACATTTAATGTCTTAATTTATTTAATTTCTTCTAATCATAATGATTATGGCTTACATTTAATGAAGACCTAAAATTCAGTGTTTTAAAAAAAATTTAATATTACAAAAGACCACTTCTAAAAAGTATGTTTAATATGGAAATGTTAGCTTCTGAAAAGTATGAACTACTGGAAATGGACTTTTTTTTTTTGCTTTATTTCTTATTTAATTGCTAGTAAATGGATCCTTTTTCCTTTATAGTTAACCTTATTTATATTAATTGATTCTATAAAGAACAATTAGGGGCCGGTGTGTAGGAGCCGCATTTAGGTTTCTTTAATGATATTTGATTTGTGCTTGATTATGTGCACCACTAATTTCTGTTGTTTTCCATCATATTCTAATTTATTAGGATGCACCTGTACATGCCAGCTTCAAGAAGTCTTATCAAGTCATTTTTTTCTCATCCTGCAGGCAATTTTTTTAAGTCTGGTACAAGCAATTATACAACATTGTGCTCCAGATTAAAACTAAATCTTTGACTTTAGAAACAGCAGTTTAAAAACGGAGTCACTGAGTCTGACCTTTAACCTTTTCTGTTCTTTTCACAGCATCAAGCCACTGCCAACCAGCCAGACGTGGACATGGATCAAGGGGAAGAGTTCTTGGAGGTAAAACTGTTTATTTCTGACATTGAGTCTGTTCCCTGATTGTTGCAGTTTAACAGCTTTTCCTGTGTTTGTTCCACCTTGAATGAGCATCGGACACAATATGATTGTGTAACTATAAATCAAGGGTTTGATACAGTTTTAATATGTTTGTCAGTGACCTTTTTTCCATGACTAAGACAGGACGATGATAAGAAGGCGTCAAAAACACCAACTGTGACTATATCAACATGCAGTAAGACGAAAATGTAGTTAAAAGTAAAAGTTTCACCAAAATCTCATTATTTTTGTTGACAAAAATAAGAGGAACACAACGGGCACAGGCAGGAGAACTCTTAATTTTATGTGTTCCTTAATAAAAACTAACAATCCTTTATCATCAGACCACTAGACCAAACACTTCCTGCAAAGCTGCATTCTTAGTCACTGAACCTTTTGTTAAAGATACAATCCTGTGTGAAATAAGTTTTATTAACATTTCAAAATGATTCCTTCTGGCTAGATTAGATTGACTCAAATGTTAAGATAGTTACGTTTTCTTTGACAAAGAAAAGACTCAAATGCCCAGACTTTTGACACATACAGACTAAAAGAAATGAGACCAAATTAACCCTAGTTTGATAAATGAATGACTTTCAGTTGTTTTTTCATACACTGACATGCACCTGTCCAGGCTTGGAATTTTGTCATTTTAGGGGCAAGGCCATTTGGTCTTCCTGTTCACACTTATTTTAAGGGCACAAAGGCCACATGACAGGGCATAAAGGCCGTTTGGTTAAATTACACTGGTTTTACCTTTCAGATTAATACATTAACATTCTCATTCACCAAGAAACATTAATGCACAATATATTAAATATATTAGAAAGGACCTTTTTGGAAAATGACAAATGGACCTGTTTTGAAAAGACGGCAAATGCATATATTATGAAAAGATGGCAAAATGAATCTCCTGCCTGAGTTCATCTAAGAGTAAGGAAAGAGAAATGCCTCCTCCTGCCATAAAAAGGAACCTGCTGAGGTGAAATTGACATCAGCTAAATGTCTAGCCCTTGTCCCTGAGGTAGGGAAGACGTTAGCGCTATCCCACCTAGCTAGCTATCGCTAGTTTTCATGATGCAAAAATGTAACGTCAACGAGTCGACTTTAAATAGGCTAATACAATGGTAATTACCTATCAATAGTACTTTCTATAAAAACGTAGATGTTAAGTCCTGTCAAATACTACCACATACTTCAGTCACAACATATCAAAACAGCTTGTCCCGCTAGCTTACCTGTGCTGCATCAACACATGGCTCATTAGAATATTCAAATGAGCCATGTGTTGATGCACATGTCTGAAGGACAGGGAGTGGGTCGGGTTAGCGTTGTGTTTACTGGAACTTTGACAGGGACGCAAAGGCCACCTTGGCCGTAAATTGAACATTTTTTCACAGGGCATCAAGGCCAGAGTGTGGGGCAACGACAGCCATGGCCGTCGTGCAATTCCCGCCCTGCACCTGTCCCTTCTACTTCATACAGTATCTTTGCCCCATGGCTCTCCCTCCTCACATCCCTGAGGACATGCATCTCACTGTTTAAAATCATCTGCTCTAGATCAGAAAGTCATTTGTCTCCATCCTTTAACTCTTTCTGTCTTTCTGCAGCCAGTAGAGAGGGAGCTCCTCATCTACCACATGGACTCTCTGTCCAATCGCTCTGAACGCCACGGCGATCTGCCCGACGAGTTCTTTGAAGTGACGATGGATGATGTGCGCAAGCGTTTCGCCCAGCTGAAGAGCGAGAGGTGGGAGAAGGGTTGGGTGACTTTGGGTCAGAGGACTGTGTGTGTGATGGTTCATATAAATACCTTGTTGCTGCAGAAACACGTCTGGATCAGATGTGTTGCTGCACTGTTTGTAACAGATAATTAGTCCGTTTGGCATTTGGTCCTGCGGTGTTTTGTCGATGTATAACCCTTAATTGCAGAATACCATAGCAGTGATGAGAAGCCATAGGCAGGGAGAATGCTGGGCATCACTGTGTGCGTTTTGAAGTTCTTTATTTATTATGAGTTTGAAGTTTTTTTTATTTATTTAGGAGCGCTTCTTCAAAACAGATGCGAACAAGTTTACTCTCTGGATACGGCTGCAGCCGACCACAGCTGCTGAGACATTGTGTGTGTTTGCAAACATTTTCTAATTTATAAGACACCGCGCACACTACAAACGCTTCTAAATACGGCATACAGGGAGCAATTAGCAAGCCTGTTTTGTGTAGACATTTATCCTCCAGCCATCGAGCAAACACCATCAGGTTGAGACCGCACGGCGTACATCCTTTAATCTGCGTCTCCATTGACTTAGCTGGCTGCCTCGTGGCTACGCTACTACCGTGTCAATGACTGCAATTACCAAAGGGGCAATTAAGCCGACCACAGCAATTCGTCTCTGCCTCAGTCATGCACGCACACACACACACACACATACACACACATGGCCACACACGAGTAAGGGTAAAGATGAAACATTTTCTTTGCCATTGTTGATTCCACAGTGTGCTTTTTCTTTCACAGCCCGTTTCATTGCACCTACACTACCGGTCAAAAGTTTTAGAACACCCCAATTTTTCCAGTTTTTTATTGAAATTCAAGCAGTTCAAGTCAAATGAACAGCTTGAAAGGGTCCAAAGGTAAGTGGTGAACTGCCAGAGGTAAATTAAAAAAGGTAAGCTTAACCAAAACTGGAAAATAATGTACATTTCAGAATTATACAAGTAGGCCTTTTTCAGGGAACAAGAAATGGGTTAACAACTTAACTCTATGGAGTCTTGGGCTATTTTGTCCATTTTTGAATTCTTTTCATGTCTTTGTAAGTCATTTTGTGTCTTTTTTTGGTCATTTTGTTTCTTTTTTTAGTCATTTTGTGTCTTTTTTTTTGTCATTTTGTGTCTTTTTTTGTCATTTTGTGTCTTTTTTTGGTCATTTTGTTTCTTTTTTTAGTCATTTTGTGTCTTTTTTTGGTCATTTTGTGTCTTTTTTTTGTCCAACATAAAATGTGATTTTGAATCTTTTTTTACTTTCAAAACACTATCATGCTCAATAAAGAGTTTTAAATGTTGCAAATGTGCATTAATTTCAGAGTACACTGAGACATTAAACTGCATCATTTCCAATTAAATTCTGGAAAAGTTGGTGTGTTTTAAAACTTTTGACCAGTAGTGTACGTCCTTTTTCTTTCTCCCTCGTTTCTGCAGGAAGGTCCTGGAGGAGGCTCCATTGATGACTAAATCTCTGAGAGAAGCACAGATGAAGGAGAAGATGGAAAGATATCCTAAAGTGGGCTCAAGTGACAGACGCATAATCACAATAATCTAGTTTTAAAACAATGAAATAAACGGGCTTTGAATAACTTGCTGCCTCTGTGTGTCTCCAGGTGGTCCTGAGGGTCCAGTTTCCAGACAGACATGTCCTACAAGGCTTCTTCAGGCCCCTGGAGACAGGTGTGTGTGTGTGTTTTTCATGCATGTGTGTGTGTGGGGAGTGTTCATTTCAGCTGGCTAGCCACAGGTATGGCTGCAATGTTAAAGCTACTTGCGGCTCCCTCACCACATTTATGGCTGCAGCCACACCAGAGTGACAGAGAGACAGAAATAATGAGACAGGTCTGTAATTCCAGGGATTATATCCACCTCAGCCCCAGCAGCAACACGACAACCAGCAGAACAACAAATCTGAGGGGAATTCCATCTGAAAAATGACGATTGAAGGTGCAGATG